>NC_139585.1:29225091-29295091 GCF_946808225.1 Silurus aristotelis
TAAGGAAAACTGCTAAAAAAGCCATAAAAACAAACAGTCATTGATATCACTAACAACCACCACAGGGAAGGGGTGAAGGTCTCACAATCCAAGACTTTGAGAGCAGAAATATGGAAGCCGTACCACAAGATGAAACTTCGTATTATCTGGTAGAATTGCGCCTGATGGATCGTAAAACCAGTGAGAAATTCCCAACACCAGAAAAGGTTTCATCAGAAATTCACTGTCAAGTATATGATCTTTTTGAATCGACTGCTTTTACTGACGTCATAATAAGTGCAGGTTCATTTCCAGCTCAGGGGATATGAAGGAAAAGGGAAGTTTGAAAAGCAATCTACAGGTCATGCCATTCACGTGGGACTATTCAGCGATACTTATTACATATCAATAATCAGGTTATTACACATATAAAATTTATATATATATATGCATATTATCTTTGCATTCAAGAAGCAAAACTTCACCCACCAGCAGTCTGTTTATTTCACAACACCTCGTCAGAGAAATTATTATTATTACAATGTTTCATAAACAAAAAAACATTCAACGACGAATAGTGATAACATGTAACAATTGTATATAAAGATCTGTCACGTGAACGAAAGTAGAATAGATTTTAAGTTCCGTTTACCTTCTTTCCGAGTGTTTGCGCTGCTCCGTAGTGAAAGGGTGTGGGTTTAAGTGTCTGCGTGTGTGTGTGTGTGCGTGTGTGTGTCTGATCTCTGGTCTGATCACATACCCTGTACCGTTCCCTTTTCTTGGAAATCACATGATCACTGTGAACTCGGCTTGAACCTTTTCATCATGACCGCCAGAGGGCGACAAAGACAAAGACGTTACAGAATCGAAAATACACGTGGTGTATGTTATTGACCTATTTTAAAAAGGGATTTCCAACTGGATGGATGGATAGATGGATGGATGGATGGATGGATAGATAGATAGATAGATAGATAGATAGATAGATAGATAGATAGATAGATAGATAGATAGATAGATAGATAGATAGATATTACACATCGATTTATTTTTTTTGCAATACTGTGCAAAGTGATACTGTAAAAAAACAAAAAAAAACGATTTAATTGTTTTTGCATATCCGCCTCATTAATGTTTTATTCATATGAAATAAAATAAAAAATATATATATAATACACATTGTTTAGAGTGTGTAAGACCTTTGTACTAGTGCTTAATGTTGTATTTTATTTGGTGTCAAGTCACGTGACAATTTATTAGAGGGGAAAAAAAACATCGGGTGGCACCAGAACATGTTTTTAAGGTGTTGAATGTGCATTTAAGGTGGACTCGATTAATTAAAAAAAAATTGTTTAACATATATTTTCAGCTTTTTTTTTCCTGATTTAAATAAATGACCCAGATTTAAATATTAATATTAATATTGTTTTGGATCTGGAAGTGGGTTGGTGCTTGTTAATACAAATGATCCATTTGTAATAAATATAGAGTTAAAAGAGAATACTGATACATTACAAGTTTTTTTTTTTTTTTTTTTTGTAGATGCTTTAATAACACAAACCCGATGAGGACAGAGGGGCAGTGGCTCTAGTCACAGGACCACCCCTATGTGAAAGGTCCTGTTAATGCAGGTCGACTGTAACAGTGTGTGTTTGCAGTCCACCTTAAGACTCGTGTAGGTGGAGCCTAAGAGAAAGCGAAAGTGTAAGAGGAAACGTTGTGGAAAAGTCCCTCAGCTCATCTCAGTGCACTCACTTCCAAATCCGACTTCAACTGCTCCAAAATGTCCAAATTCAAGATCAATCGTGACAATGAGCTCAAGGTGAGACACACACACTTCTACACACACTTCTACACCCACACACACACACCTGTATATTACAGAATTGGATGATCACCAGCAGCTATGGATGAGGACCTCTCTAGGCGGGTTTTTATATCTGTTTAGGGGACCGTCAAACATGGCACCAGGACAAAGTTTTGACCTTGTGAGGAAATTCCTGGGAGGGCTGGTTAAGGCTTTGGACTTTGGATCGGAAGGTCACATGTTCAAATACCACCACCAGCAAGCAGGGCCCTTGAGCAAGGCCCTTAACCCTCCCCTGCTCAGGCGCTCTGGATGAGGGCTTCTGCCAAATGCCATCAAATTTAATCTCCTGTTTGTTTAGACGAAACGTTTGTATTTATGAGCTGCAGTAGTACATGATCATTTCACAAACGTGTGTGTTGATGTAGATTCAGCTCAAGAGAAGATTCATGGTTCATACAGGTTTAAATATTCCCACTGTGTGTGTGTGTGTGTGTGTGTGTGTGTGTGTGTGTGTGTGTGTGTGTGTGTGTGCTCGTATTCGAGCCCATGTGCAACAACTCGAACTGAACTAAACCAGCGTTCAACTGAAAAACCATAACCTACATCTTCTAACTGAAACCGAAACTCGAGTTTTTCCCTGAACCCCGAATCAGATGCTGCGCCTGAAATCACTCACTGTATCTTCCATAGTGCACTTAATCAATGTCGGCCATTTTGTAGTGAGGTTCGGAATCTGAGTGATCGACTTCATTCCCTACGTTTTCAAATTCCATACTGAAATCTGATAACTGGCAAGATATGCAAAGTATATACATGTTCGTGTTTGGATTTCAGAGATATATGAATAAATTTCAGATTCTCACATACATGCGACATATATTTAAAAATATTACAAACATGGACATTTTTATACATTTAACATATATTTTCTCAAATACACACACACATATATATATATATATATGACACATCCACACTGAAGTACAACTCAAACCTGAATGCCACACTGCACTAAAACTCAAACCTGAGCTTCACACTGCACTGAAACTCAACCCTGAACTTCACACTGCACTGAAACTCAATCCTGAATGCCACACTGCACTGAAACTCAATCCTGAACCCCACACTGCACTTAAACTCAAACCTGAATGCCACATTGTACTGAATCTCAATCCTGAACTCCACACTGTACTAAAACTCAATCCTGAACTTCAAACTGTACTGAAACTCAATCCTGAACTTAACACTAAACTTAAACTCAATCCTGAATTTAACACTAAACTTAAACTCAATCCTGAACTCCACACTGCACTTAAACTTAAACCTGAACGCCACATTGTACTGAAACTCAAACCTGAACTCCACACTGCACTGAAACTCAATCCTGAACCCCACACTGCACTTAAACTCAAACCTGAATGCCACATTGTACTGAAACTCAATCCTGAACTCCACACTGTACTAAAACTCAATCCTGAACTTCACACTATACTGAAACTCAATCCTGAACTTAACACTAAACTTAAACTCAATCCTGAACTCCACACTGTACTAAAACTCAAACCTGAACTCCACACTGTAGTAAAAAACTCAATTCTGAACTCCACACTGAACTGAAATTCAATCCTGAACTCCCCACTGAACTAAAACTCAATCCTGAACTCTACACTGTACCAAAACTCAATCCTGAACTCAATATTAAACCTGACAAACTTCTTTTTATACAATGCTTCATAATGTTCAGCTGATCTCTTCAGAAATTACGGTTAATTGTTGTGTTTCGTTTTTATCTGCAGGTTCAAAACTATCGCCATTCACTGTACCAGAAGGTAAAAGATCTCCAGAACATTCACCAGGAGCTGCATTTTTATCTTCTCTTCTCTAAATTATTTTCATAATAATTCACTATTCATTATTATTATTATTTATAATTTTTATGTTCAAATTCAGGCAGAAGATCTTTTTTCCAATCACATCCCAAGGAAGATTTCTCAGCTGGACAATCTGATTCAGGTGAAAACCAATCAAGTGACCAAAGAAAGGATTTAAAAAAGTATATTAAATGTACATTACACTGAGAAACGTTTGTAGATCTGCATGTGCTTTTTGAACATTCCAATCCACATTTAGTTTAGTTGAGTTAAGCTCCATTCTTCTGGGAAGATGTTTCAAGATTGTGGAGATCCCTTCAGCCATAAGGGTGGTAGTAAAGTCAGGTAGTGATGTAGGTGAGAAGGTGAGGAGGTTCCTGGGGTGCAGTCAGCGTTCACATTCATCCCAAAGGTGTTCAATAGGCTTGAGATTAGAGCTTTAGAGCAGGAGATCTTCCACTCCAACCCAAAGCAAATCTTCATTGAGCTGGATTTTAGGTCTGGTTTGTTAGGTTTAAATCTCCTAGTTTACAGATGTAAAGTTGTGAAACGTCAATGAAACACGTCAGTATTTGTTCTAATCTACACCTGAGCAGTTATGGGGTTGAGGGCCCTGCTCGGGGGCCCAGGACTGGCAGCTTAGTGTGCCTGGGATTTGAACTCAGAACCTTCAAGTCCACAACCTTAACCACCTCCCATATACCCTCTGTTTATAATGAGCGTAAACAACCGTTTTTTTTATTTTTTGTATATTTATATATAATAAAAATGAATGCACTCCTTCCGACAAATCACCATTCACAATCCAGCAGCGTCGTGGTGTATAGCGGTCATATTGATGCTCTTTATTTCAGGAGGAGGAACTGTGCGTCTCGGACTTCTCTTCCCTCCACGCTCCACTCGATATTCCCATTCCCGAACCTCCAAACCCAGACGAGGAGGTTAGCCTTGCTTATTTAAGCAAACGATCTTATTGCAATTCGTTTATTTAATATAAGTTCAATTCTTGAAATTGTATTTTTTTATTTTTTAGGAAATGGAGACGGACAAAAATGACGAGGAGGAGAAGAAGAAGAAGCGTAAGATTTTCTCAGATAGTCTCATAGAGCTGGAGGTTCTCCGGTGGGTTTCCTCCGATGGCATTTATTCTAAACGGCAGCATTTTTGTTTTTCATTCCCGAAAAAGGGCCTGTGTGCAGCTTCATCAAAGGAAACGAGAAGATCATGAAGCTGCTGGACGTGGTGAAGCCGGAGATCACGGGACTTAAAGAGACCTGCATCACTGTGAGTAAAAGAAAAGGAGGAATGTTGCTGTTTAATTGGTTGGAGAGTAATGCAGTACTGTAGTGTGTGTAGAAGTTTCAATGGTATCATGAATGTGTCTTTATTGTGTAGGTTTCCTGCTGGATTTCGCTGCTGATTCCTAAGATTGAGGACGGAAACGACTTCGGAGTGGCGATCCAGGTGTGTTCATGTGGCATAGGGGAACCAATTAGGACGGTGTATTTCAGGGCCCCAGACTTTTCCAGCCATTTGTACGTCTTCCCATGATATAGGATGTCTAGCATGAAATTTATCCTTCACTTGAACAAGGAGACCCATAACCTGTTCCAGCACAAAGTCAGCTTCATAAAGAAAGAGTTTCCATGGGTTGTAGTGGAACATCTTGAGTGGCGTTACTGAGGATAGGCGCTGTAAATGCGTTGTGCAGTACCTGTGCACACCACTAGTCTTAGCTCCCTACCAGTGTTTTTCAGCGAATGAAAATGAAACCTTTTTGATTTAGGCCGCTCCCACTTCAGACGAAAAATCTGGATATATACTGGAAATGAACCCTGGAAAACAGAGTGCTTCAGGAATTAAAACCAGTCGATATTCCAGACATAAAACGATGCATTTTTTTTTATGATTTATGGAAGTTTATTGGTCGTTTTACCAAGTTCTGCTAAGAGGGGTCGATATAGAGGATCTATCTCCTATATCTAGGACATAGAGAACCTGGAATTTGTCTCGCCAAGACGTTGTGTTTTCTAGACGTTTAATAATTTCTCGACGATTCGCTTGTGCTTTGATTTCAGGAGAAGATCCTCGAGCGGATTGCGGCTGTGAAAACCAAACTGGAAGGATTTCAGACCAACATTAACAAGTAGAAATTGATTACGTGTTTATTAGATATGCATTGGGACACCTGACTGACCTGCTTTCGAGGCACACCTACACTAGTAGCTGATTTTAAGAGCAAGCCACACAAATCTCCATGTGCACACTCCAAAATCTGGTGGAACATCTTCCCAGAAGAGTGGAGGTTTTTAGGAGTAAATCGGAACTAATCGCATATAAACCTTACGGTCAGGTGTCCACAGGTCTTTGTCTATAGAGTATATAAACGTTATAATTATCTACAGCTATATATACCGTATTCTACTTACCACTGTGTGTGTGTGTGTGTGTAGATATTTTTCAGAGCGAGGCGACGCAGTAGCCAAAGCCTCCAAAGAAACTCATGTGGTGAGTAAAAAAAAAAAAAAACACTCCATGTCTCCATAATGGTTCCCTGTGGATCACTAAACTAAACGAGTGTGTGGTTACAGATGGACTACCGTTCGCTCGTCCACGAGAAAGACGAAGCGACGTACTGCGAGATCCGGGTCATCCTCCTGGACATCCGCGGATATTACGTCTGTACTCCGTTCCGTTTTGTTTTTACGCGCTAACGTAGGAATAACGTGGATTTTGAGGTAACTCGCTTGTACGCGTGTCTGCAGGCAGAGCTCTACGACATCATCAGCAAGAACCTGGAGAAGGTGGTGAACCCGAAAGGAGAAGAGAAACCCTCCATGTACTGAGAGCGGGACGGCGGCCTCGTCCTCACACGCCTGACCTCAACGTCTGCTGAGAGAAACCGTCGCCGTTGGATACTTCTGAGCAACTACAACTACACATGTAACCACACACACACAGCCGAAATAAAACCCTCAGGTTTAATATGAAACCTGTGACTCCGCCCCTTTTTTCCAGACTGAAATTCTGATTTTGTTTGCGGGCCTCGTCCCAAACACCAGTGCGCTTCTAATAGTAGTGTAGGGTAGCTATTTAGGGTCCTGTCCCAAATTCACCATCTTACTAGAATGCTAGGTGATCAGTTTTCTTACTAGGATGGCAGCCGTTTTTTGGGGCTGCATCCCAAATGCCAATGTTCTCCCCTAGTTAGTGTTACTCAAATCGGTTTTTCATACTAATATGGTGTTTTAGGGCTCGGTCTCAAACACCAGATCTTTCTAGTCCATAATTAATGCAATTACTCGTCAGTCAGACATTTTCTAGTGTAAACTAGTGTGTCCTTAAAAGAACGCCGGCTTTGTCCCAATCCCTGTTGTTTTTTTTTCCAGTGTGCATGTCCCTAAATAGTCCCACACTCACAATGAATGATGACATCACCAAATGCAAGAGCCAATCAGGAGTGGATATGCAAATATTTCCTATTGTGCAGATTTCAATTAAGTACATTTAGAACTTGGCTTGGAATTTTATTCGAGCGAGACTCCCCCGGTGGTCACACGCCGTCGTTACAGAACGGATTAAAGAGCGTTCAGGCTCCACAAAAGCCTTTATTCATTAATAACAGGAGAGAACTCTTCATTCTGACACACGATCAGATGTCGCACTAACTCAGACACGTTTTTTTTTTTTTAAATGTTTAAAAAAAATTGTACAATCAAAAACATAACAGTTCTTAAAAAAAAAAAAGAAAAAAGAAAGAAAAACACCGCTGCAGTGGTTCGGCTCACACCTCCGGTCCTTCACCTCCAGGGATCAACTGCAAACACACAAGTTTATCATCACATGCAATTCATTGTTCACCATTAATCACTGCTCAGTGTTTACCATCGGCTCCGTCCCAAACTCATCTGCCCCTCTTTAATTAGAGTGCATATCGGTTTCAGACTCCGCCCCTAATGAACCACGTGCCGGTGGTCTCCCAGAACCCTGGGTGTAGAGAGATCACTAACTAGTGTCCTTACTAGAGTGTTGGCCTTCATAGGGCTCTGTCCCAAACCAGTTCTTTAGAAATGTGTCCCAAACCTTAGTGCTCGTACCTCATCAGTGGTCTTATTAGTGCCCTAGAAATTTTATGGCTCCGTCCCAAATCAATGTTCTTGCTAGTAGGTCTGTCATTTATGGGCTCTGTCCTATACACTGGATGGATGGGAATTTAACTCGCAGCCAAATAATTCAACCTCCACTAATTTAATGTTCTTCAAAAAGCCCATCAACCCATCCTTCAAGCTATCTATCCATTTCTCCATTTATTTATTTCTCCATTTATTTATTTATTTATTTCTGCATTTATTTATTTATTTCTCCATTTATTTATTTATTTCTCCATTTATTTATTTATTTATTCTTCCATTTATTTATTTATTTATTTATCCCTCCATTTATTTCTTTCGATGGATGGATGGATGGATGGATGGATGGAAGGAAGGAAATTTAGCTCCCAGCCAAATCATTAGAATAATGCTGAAGTTCCATCCTGAACACTAGTTCTCTGTTTTTAAATGAACGCTCGTATTGGAACATTTTCAGGCCTCTGTCCCAAATCTCCAGGCCCTATATTGTAGCACGCAATGTTGACTGTGTTTAAGAGTGAAAAGCTTGTTGTTGGGACGCGGCCCCGAGCACCCACCATGGTGATGTTGTTCCCGTTGAGGAGGATCTGATCCAGTTTCGTTATCCGTCGTCCCTCGGGCGTGATCTCGCTGTGACAATCACAAGCACAGTCAGAAACCCGTATCGTACAAACGTGAGAAAGGAGCGTAAAAAGAAATCGTACGTACAACTCTGTGACGTCCTCGAGCACCATGTCTGATCACACAGCGGTCAAGGACAATCGAAGAGGAACGTTCTAAAAGAGCATGCTAAAGTGCTAAGGAAGGATACTGACAAAATCGTCGAACCCCAGCAAGGTCCCGACGATCTCTTTATCGTTCTTCATGACGATGTGAATCCGGGAGCCGATGCATTTATCCACCAGCTCTGCGGAAAAATAAACAAACAGATACACAAATAAATCAATCCATAAAAACACACAGCAGCAATGCAGACTGGCACCAGGTGGAATCTGATTGGTTAGAATGATTCCTTGTGTTACAGGTTGAGCAGTGCTCATTCAAATTTCCTGCACATCTAATCTGCCAATCGGATTCCTCCGTTTCATACCTCAGAGTATAGTTACTGCAACGGAGAAGCCGTCACCTTCTTGAGAAAACTTGAGTCGTTTAATGTATGCATGCATCTTTTAATCTCTCCCTCCATCAATCTCTTATTCCATCTTTTAATCTCTCCATCTCCCGAACTCGAAATCTGTCCTCTCTTCTTCCATCTCTCGATCGCTTCATCCAGCCACCAATTTCTCCATCTCTCTATCGCTTCATCCAGCCACCAATTTCTCCATCTCTCTATCTCTTCATCCAGCCACCAATTTCTCCATCCCCCCCATCCATAAATCCCTCCATCCATAAATTTTTCCATCTCTATATTTATCCATCCAACAATTTCTCCATCTATCCATCTCTTCCTCCTGTGGCTTTAATTTACAGACAAATATGGCAATTTTTTATTCCTATACAATTTATTAGTTTGACTTTTTTATTATATTTTTATAAAAACTGAACCTTTGTGGCAAAAAAAAAGACATTTATTAAAAAACTTAAAGTATTTATATTATCTAAAAAATACTAAAAAAAATTGTAAAAAATACTGCATAATTTAATTGTTTAATAGACTTATTATTTATTTATTTTGAGACTAAAAGAGGAAAAAAGAAATCGTCCTTAAATTATACTAACATCCGGGGATTTTACCGTCCTGACTGCTTGAAGTAAAAACCCTGAGGTAAAACTTTATTTCTTTTATGAAAAGCGACATCAGAACGTGTCTTAAAGCAGCCAAATCCTCACATAAAGACACTTTTAATCATCCAATTCGAGTTTAATAAGCAGGAAATAAATTTTAAGTTATTTAAAATAAGATTATTACTAATCAACTAAACATGCGTTTCGCTGGTTGCGTCCCAAACCACACACTCGCGCACTGCATAGCGCGTAGGGTTACTTCAGAGATGCTATTTATGCTATTTAGACATCCTGTGTAGTGCGTTCATGTGTGATTTGGGAAGCAACCACTTTTTTGTTAATTGTGAGCTCTAATGCACGTCTATTCTCACACACGGCTACGTGAGGACAAAATATATACCTATAAACACCATTAAACAAAGTTAATAACTTGAAATAAAATAACAGTAAAGTTTATATCCGCGTTCTTACCCAAAGGTAGCAACTGTGAAGGGGCTGAAACCGGTGTTGCCGCCATTTTGCAAACAACGCGACCCGGAACTGGAATTGACCGAGTGCAACCGGAAGTTTTTAAGGACACTGACCTGTTTTTTTTTTTTTATTGTATATAATATTTATACGTAAAGCAAAGCGCAAAAGGTCCAATGATATAAAATTGGGTTCAAATGTAGTAATTAAGCACTGATTTACTACGTACTTTAATTCATTAAAAACATTCCTTTCGTTTCTACAAACAACAAACAAACTTGGTCCTCCATGAATATAAAGATTCGCTTTGACAAAATAAATTTATGATGTTCCACGAAAAATCCTCCCTCGGCATAAAGAACAGGTTCACACACTTTCGTTTCTCCAAACGTTTAAATCTTGCCAATGTTCTTCACTGGTTGTTCATCCCAGTGCAGTTCGATAGGATTGTGGTGCGGTGACTGGGCAGGTCGTTTCATGATAGATTTTATTCCAGTCGGACGTGTTCGTCGCTTCGGTTCCAATGAGCCGCAGTCCAGACGGAACTGCATGGTGATGAAGGAACCCCAAACCGATAAACTACCGCCTCCTTGTGTGACTGCGGGAGTTCAGCCAGTCTGATCAGGTTCTTCTCTGAAAGCCACAATTGTCAAATTTTGAATGAAGACAGACGTCTGTCAAAAACAATGTCTGCATTTCCAAATTAGTCACAGATCCACGTTCTAGCTACTGATTTAATAATAAAAACCATAAACATATAAAGGGGGGAAAAAACTCTTTATTTGTACAGACACTAAAAATAATGAAGTATTCAAGATCTCAAAAAAACAAACAAAAAAAGGCGAGTGCTGGACTCAGAAAAGAATCCTTTCCAATTTATTAAGGCTAAAATCCCAAAAGAATCAAAAGGTGCATGAAGGAAAAATGTATAAAACACTGAAAATGACAGCAAAGAAAAACCAAAATATTGTACAGCTAAATTGATCTTTGAAAATCGAACAAAGAGATCTGGAGGATGAAACCCCGTAGTCGCGGATCACGATGTGGGTGTCCCCGGTTCAACAAGGGTGGAGTTCGACGTGTCCCGGAGCAGCCGATCGGAACGCAGAACACTTGCTAGTAGCACGGGGCTACTGTAATTGGGTAGTCAAAACTTAAGCGGTCATAAACTCCGCCCTTGTGGTCCCAGGACCCATTTTAACAGGAAGATTTGAACCTGATGGCTACAAACACATTCACATGCTTATCTACATGCTAGGAGAAGTTACACTGATGCTAAGGTTGGTCCCATAGCCTACAACTGGAAGTAAGCACGTTTTTATATTTTTGTTATTTATTGAATTTTAGAGTGCGCAAGTACTACAAGACACCAAACGCTGAACTGGAAAGAGGAAGAAGACGACGTATACTTCGTGATAGTCGATTAGGTCGATTCGCTGTAGTGACGGAAGCGGCCACTCGTACACCTCTTTATTCGATTTAAACAGTGTAAATAGTGCAGATACATGTTAACAAGCCTATCTCAGGTGTTTGTAGTGTGGGGGCGAATGCCAACACGAACGATGCTAACGGCTTACTGAAAAAGTAAGTGTTCCTCAAAGCGTGTGATTTAACGATCAATAATGACGACCTACTACAGGAGACATTTTGCTAAATAGATCATATAATGTATACATTTCTTATCTGTTTCTTTGAATATATTACTGTATTTATCTTTATCTTATATGCAGCATTTCTAAATGGACTGATTTTACACCAGACTGAGACAGACAGAGGGACACAAAGAAACAGACTGGCAGGCAGACACACACACACACACACACACACACACACACACACACACAGAAACAGACTGGTAGACAGTGAGGCAATCAGACAAAAACACACACAAAAAAACAGACTGGCAGACAGACACACAAACACACACAAAGAAACAGACTGGTAGACAGTGAGGCAGACAGACACACACAAACACATACACAAAGAAACAGACTGGCAGACAGTGAGGCAGACAGACACACAAACACACACAAAGAAACAGACTGGTAGACAGTGAGGCAGACAGACACACAAACACACACAAAGAAACAGACTGGTAGACAGTGAGGCAGACAGACACACAAACACATACACAAAGAAACAGACTGGCAGACAGTGAGGCAGACAGACACACAAACACATACACAAAGAAACAGACTGGTAGACAGTGAGGCAGACAGACACACAAACACACACAAAGAAACAGACTGGTAGACAGTGAGGCAGACAGACACACAAACACATACACAAAGAAACAGACTGGCAGACAGTGAGACAGACAGACACACAAACACACACACACACACACACACACACACAGGCAGACAGACAGACACACAAACACACACACACACACACACACAGGCAGACAGACAGACACACAAACACACACACACACACACACACACACACACAGGCAGACAGACAGACACACAAACACACACACACACACACACAGGCAGACAGACAGACACACAAACACACACACACACACACACACACAGGCAGACAGACAGACACACAAACACACACACACACACACACAGGCAGACAGACAGACACACAAACACACACACACACACACACACACACACACACACAGGCAGACAGACAGACACACAAACACACACACACACACTAAGAAAGAGACTGGCAGACAGTGAGACAGACAGACACACAAACACAAAGAAACAGACTGGCAGAAAGTGAGGCAGACAGACACACAAACAGACAGTCAGACATACACATACATGACACAGACAGACAGATGAAAACGACAGAGCCAAACAGACACACAGACAAAGTGACAGGATAGACAAAGGATCGAAAGAAAGAACCTTTTATCTGTAATTAATCTTGAATACATCGATGCATCTCCAAAATAACACGACAGACAGACAGACATACAGGGCAGAAGAATTATAATGGTATACCTTTTATATACATGTATGCACAATCGGGCCCATAAGTACAAGGACAGTCACACTCGTTTTTGTGTATACGGCCACAATCGATTTCAGCTTTCAGGTCTAACTCGAAGGTTTGAAGAAAAATACAGCGTTCGGGAATTACAGCCATTTCATTACAGCACAGTCCTTCCATCAAAAGTAATTATGATTATTTTTAACGAGTTTGGATGTAGTTCTAATTTAAGTGTCGTGTTTCTGAGGATCGCCGGGGGTTTGAGTTGCGAGTTAAACCCTCGTGCACATTCATGAAGGCGTCATAGGACTCTCTGATAACAATGCGTGATCTTTGTTTGGCTCGTCGTTGTGACTAACTAATGGCTGAGAAACGCTCAAGAATGTCCGTAGAGGCCAAACTGCACTGCAAGAAAAACTCTTAATAAAAAAAATAATAAATAAATAAAGTTCTGAAACAAAATTAACCGGTACCAAAGTGATTTGTGGGGGAGGGGTCTATGGAGAAGGAAAGACCCTCTATGGAGGGTCTATGGAGAAGGAAAGGAAGGGGTCTATGGAGAAGGAAAGACCCTCTATGGAGGGTCTATGGAGAAGGAAAGGAAGGGGTCTATGGAGAAGGAAAGACCCTCTATGGAGGGTCTATGGAGAAGGAAAGGAAGGGCTCATGATCTGAATAATACATCATCATCTAAAACCTGGAAGCAGAAGGGACAGCAAACTTCGGCAAATAACGGCAGCTGCAGAAAAAAAAACGTCTGGTGGGAAAAACCTAATTTCGTAACGAAGAAATCCAGACTCCAGACAGTTACTTCGAAGACCTGCTGGTCGTAGTTTGTCCAATTACTTTTGAGCAGCTATTAAATAGCGAGACTGTGTTTTAAAAAAAAGGATAAATTGCTTAGTGTCTCTGTTTTGATAGTAAACCGAAGCAAAGTAACAGAAATTGTGTAACTGTCCAAATACGTATGAAACCGATGGAGCGTGGAGACATATGTCCATCCTGTCCTCCCGCTGATGGACGTTAAGGCTGCTTATTTCAGGTACACACACATGGATCAGGCCGGGGCTGCGCTAAATGCTGATTGGTCAGACACTTATGACACACCAAACACGGTACACTGAAGACGGTAGTGTGTTAGATCGAGTGCAAGATGTGTGTGTGTGTGTGTGTGTGAGAGAGTGTGTGAAAGTCACTGCTTAGTCGTCGTGGACTGCGAGTTAGATATTAACGCCGGTTGAGAGAGTGTCGAGAACCACGATGACATCACCGTCTTGGCGCTGTTCAAGGCTCCGCCAACCGATTGACCTACGATGAAAAAAAGAGAGATAGAAAGTAAAGGAGAGCTAAAAAAAAAACGTGCTTGCATTAGCACCATCATCAGGGGGTAAAGAAATTGATGATTGGAGGGTACGGACCGACAGCTCTGCCGGTCTGCACTACACTCCTGCTGGTGCTCATCATGGCGCTGCCCAGTCTCCGCCCTCTTTCGCTGTTCTGCACCGAGCTGCACGACACAAACACACGCGCAAAGATTAAGTCTTTTCTACACATGGACCGGCTTTATTCTCAGGTTAACCACTAGATGCCGCCATTCCTACCGCCTTTTAAATACGAGGCGGAAACAGAAGGCTGCTGCACGCACAGTCACAGGGAGCGCCGACCAAACCATGCGACTGGTGCTATTCTGACCACGTGCGTTACCACGTCTGCGGAGACGTTTGACCTATGTTTGACCTACTAGGCAGGTCCTACTGATTCTACTGGGTGGACATTTATAATATACAGTGAGGAAAATAAGTATTTGAACACGCTGCTATTTTGCAAGTTCTCCCACTTAGAAATCATGGAGGGGTCTGAAATTGTCATCGTAGGTGCATGTCCACTGTGAGAGACATAATCTAAAAAAAAAATTCCAGAAATCACAATATATGATTTTTAAACTATTTATTTGTATGATACAGCTGCAAATAAGTATTTGAACACCTGTCTATCAGCTAGAATTCTGACCCTTAAAGACCTGTTAGTCTGCCTTTAAAATGTCCACCTCCACTACATTTATTATCCTAAATTAGATGCACCTGTTTGAGGTCGTTAGCTGCATGAAGACACCTGTCCACCCCATACAATCAGTAAGAATCCAACTACTAACATGGCCAAGACCAAAGAGCTGTCCAAAGACACTAGAGACAAAATTGTACACCTCCACAAGGCTGGAAAGGGCTACGGGGAAATTGCCAAGCAGCTTGGTGAAAAAAGGTCCACTGTTGGAGCAATCATTAGAAAATGGAAGAAGCTAAACATGACTGTCAATCTCCCTCGGACTGGGGCTCCATGCAAGATCTCACCTCGTGGGGTCTCAATGATCCTAAGGAAGGTGAGAAATCAGCCCAGAACTACACGGGAGGAGCTGGTCAATGACCTAAAAAGAGCTGGGACCACCGTTTCCAAGGTTACTGTTGGTAATACACTAAGACGTCATGGTTTGAAATCATTTATGGCACGTAAGGTTCCCCTGCTTAAACCAGCACATGTCCAGGCACGTCTTAAGTTTGCCAATGACCATTTGGATGATCCAGAGGAGTCATGGGAGAAAGTCATGTGGTCAGATGAGACCAAAATAGAACTTTTGGGTCATAATTCCACTAAACGTGTTTGGAGGAAGAAGAATGATGAGTACCATCCCAAGAACACTATCCCTACTGTGAAGCATGGGGGTGGTAGCATCATGCTTTGGCGGTGTTTTTCTTCACATGGGACAGCGCGACTGCACTGTATTAAGGAGAGGATGACCGGGGCCATGTATTGCAAGATTTTGGGGAACAACCTCCTTCCCTCAGTTAGACCATTGAAGATGGGTCGAGGCTGGGTCTTCCAACATGACAATGACCCGAAGCACACAGCCAGGATAACCAAGGAGTGGCTCTGTAAGAAGCATATCAAGGTTCTGGCGTGGCCTAGCCAGTCTCCAGACCTAAACCCAATAGAGAATCTTTGGAGGGAGCTCAAACTCCGTGTTTCTCAGCGACAGGCCAGAAACCTGACTGATCTAGAGAAGATCTGTGTGGAGGAGTGGGCCAAAATCCCTCCTGCAGTGTGTGCAAACCTGGTGAAAAACTACAGGAAACGTTTGACCTCTGTAATTGCAAACAAAGGCTCCTGTACCAAATATTAACATTGACTTTCTCAGGTGTTCAAATACTTATTTGCAGCTGTATCATACAAATAAATAGTTAAAAAATCATACATTGTGATTTCTGGATTATTTTTTTTTTTAGATTATGTCTCTCACAGTGGACATGCACCTACGATGACCATTTCAGACCCCTCCATGATTTCTAAGTGGGAGAACTTGCAAAATAGCAGGGTGTTCAAATACTTATTTTCCTCACTGTATCTCAGTATCTCAGTTAGGCATCGGGTTGATTTTAGAGCACCATCTTGTGGCTGGGGTCAGATTTTCTTTTTTCTACCCGCATGCCAAATGGAAAAGGGAAATAAGATAGGGTATCATCATGTCATTTTCCGGCTCGGCCACAGGGGGGCGCACGTGGTAATAAACCGTCATGACTTTGGTGCATTACTAAACTAAAGAGCAGGAATGTAAAAGTAAACACACCCACCAGATTTCTTTCTTTAGAAGATAGAAAATAAAATAACAAAAAAAGCGAGTGAAAACAAAACTCACTGTGAGAAACGCAGCTTCACGTCCGCCACACTGTACTGCCCCTGGAACGGGTGACTGTGGACACACAGGACACGCCCCCCTTTATTCCTCCAATCAGATGCTCTTACGGATACAACCCTCCTTCCATCCCTCCTTCCTTTTCATTCAATTATTTTTCATTCCCCCTTCATCTTTCTTTCACCAGCTGTATCTTCTGTATTTTCCGTCCCCAATTCCTCTCTTATTTTTCTTTTTTGTATATATTTTTGTTCTTTCTGCCTTTTTTTCCCCTCTTTCTTTGTTTCCTTCTTTCCCTTTTTCATATTTCATTCTTGGGACCTCCTTTCTCCCCTTTTCCATCTTTCGTTCCTTCGCTTTTCTTTTCATCTTTTCCCGTGTACACTGTTCATCGATCATTCTTTCTCCCTTTTTTTTATTTATTTCTCTCTTCTTTACCCTTCATTCTTTTTCTGAATATCTTTCTCTCTGTTTCTTATCTTTCATTCCTTCTCTTTGCATCTTTGTCTACTTTGTTCGGCTTTCATTCTTTCTCCCTTCTGTTTAATCCTCCCTTCTCTTCGCTTTTCATTTTTCCATTCTTCCTCCTTTTTTTTAATAATCCTCCCTTCTCATCTTTCATTGCTTTTTTAATCCTTGCTCTTTTGTATTCTTTTTTCTCTTTCATTCATTCTTTCTCCCTACTTTTCTAGTCATCCTCTTTTTTTTATCACTTCTTTTTAAATGATTCTTTTTCTCCTCTTTTCATTTTCAATGTCCTCAAAATCCTCCCCCTTGTTTTACTTTTCATTCTTCCTTCTTTCTTTTTTTTTAACCCTTTCTTTCTCTTCACATTTCATTTTTCATTCACTATCCCTTCTTTTAAATCTTACTTTTCTCTTTTCATCTTTTCCTCCTTTTTATCCTTCCCCTTTTGTATTCATTTTCAAGCTTTCTTCCTTTTTATTCTGTCTCTCTTTTATTTGATCCTGCGGTCAGTGATTTGGGACACAGCCCTGACGCTCACCCCGGTGTGATTTGGGCGAAGGCCGGATGCTGTGAGCTGCACCACACTCTGTAATTGTGTGTGTTCCTCCAGGCGGAGATGAAAACAGAGCCGTAATCCACCAGCAGCTTCTCAGATTCTGAAACACACAGCAGCTTCTTTTTCAATCCTTCATTCCTTCCTTCCCTCCTCTTTTTAAAATCCCCCCTTCTCTTCTTATCTTTCATTCTTTATCCCTTTCTTTATAATCCTCCTCTTCTCTTCTTTTTTCATCTTTTTAAATTCCCCCTTCTCCTCTCATCTTTCATTCTTAATCCCCTTCTTTATAATCCTTCTCTTCTCATCTTTCATTCTTTATTCCTTCTTTTTAATCCTCCTCTTCTCCTTATCTTGTTTTTCCCTTCTTTTTCTAAACCTTTTCTTTTTCATTCTCCTTTTAAAATCTCCTCTACTTCTCGCATCTTTCATTCTTTATCTCTTTTTTTTCTGAATATCTTTCTCCCTTCTCATCATCCCCTCCTTTTTCTTTTCGTTTCTGAATCCTTCCTCGTCTTCTCTTTCAATTTTTCATTCTCCCTTATTTGTTTATTCGTCCTCTTCTTTTTTCATCTTTCACTCCCCCCTTTTTTTTTTATATATCTTCCCATCTCTTAATTCTTCTGCCCTTCTTTCTTGTACATCTTTTTTCCCCTGTGCCTTTCCTTTTCTCCCGCTTTCCGTCTTTCATTCCTTCTTGTGATTGTTATTAGTCTCCACTGTTCATCTTTCATTCTTTTTCCAATCCTTTTTACTTTTTCCTTTTAAATCTTTTAATCTCTTTTTAACACACACACACACACACACACACACACACACACACACACACACACACACACACACAGTTACAGATTTTTCCCAGCAGTGTGTGTGTGTGTGTGTGTGCACCTTGCTGTAGCGTGGACGCTAATAGCGTGTGCATGTAGTGTGTGAATTGCGCGCGGATCCACTCGTCTCCTCCCTCCCAGCCGGTCCCGTCCAAGAACACGTCCTCGCTGTGCTCACACACACTTTTCAACAGGAAGTCGCAGAAACGCAGGTCTGCTGTGGTCAAGCTGAGGACACGCCGTAACTCCGGGTCAGAGATGTGGATCGCAGCCTCTTCCACCTGAAACACACACACACACAAGAATAACCTTGTGTGTGTGTGTGTGTGTGTGTGTGTGTGTGTGTGTGTGTGTGTGTGTGTGTGAAACTCACATCTACGATGGCGTCACTCAGGTGTCTCTGCTGACGGAACAGGATGTTGGTTGCTCCAGCAACGAACCCCCGGACTCTGACATCACAGAGCAGGTGATGCTGCTGAAGAGCCATGTAAGGCAGACACAGGTAACCCTACACACACACACACACACACACACACACACACACACACACACACACACACACACACACACACACACACACACAATAATAAGAGAGCGTCGCACAACAGCCATTCCGGCAGCTGAAGAATCGCTGTAAAAAATCTCAGGGACGTGTCTAGACTCGTTAAACCCGATTACCAGACCCGCTGATCGAACTGAATAACCGAATTAAGGGAAGGGGCAAATACTTTCTCACACAAGGATTGTCGCTGTCCCGTTAACTTTTCTCCCTCCAGTAAATGGAAGCCTTAATGAAATGAATGAAAAGTTCATTAGGAAAGCGGGCAAATACTTTTTCACTCGCGACTAGTTCTGCTGCATACGTATTTCTTTGTAAAAAAAAAAAAAAAAAAAAATTATTATTTAAAAAAAAACTAACAAATTCAAATACTGTTTTAAAATGCGAAACAATTCACTTCGACAAAAATATGATTGATAAATAAATAAATAGGTAAATAAGTAAAAGACAGACTTTAGGAAAGGGAGCAAATATTTGGTAAATAAAATTATTGATATAAAAATGTATTACTGTTTGTTGTAATAATAAAAATAAATAAATAAATAAATAATAAAATAAATAAAATAAAAAAAGCATATATGTCATCAAAAAAAGAAAACAAGACATTAGGAACCGGGAGGCAAATACTTTTTCACACAGGGCTGTTTATAAAAAAAAAAAAAATGACTGTTTAAAATAATTAACTTTGACAAATATGCAATAAAGAAAGAAAGAAAAAAAGAAAGACAGACAGGACGAGGGCAAATACTTTTTCACAGCACGGCGAGTGTGTGTGTGTGTGTGTGTGTGTGTGTGTGTGTGTGTGTGTGTGTTTGTGTACCTTGGTGAAGATGGCAGGGGGCAGGCCGTACTGGTCCTCATCCATCAGGGGTGTGTTTGTGCTGTGTGTGTGTGTATCGCTGTGCGAGTCTGTGGCAGTCTGAGTGGGCGTGGCTTTAGGCTGAACAGTGATGGGCGTGTTCGATTCGGACTCCATACACTCGGGCTGTGCACTTCTCCCTCCATCCTCCTTCACCTCCTCCTCCTCCACCTCCTCCTCCTCCTCCAGCACGCTCGGGTCCAGACTCTCCCACTCGCTTTCCAGCCAATCAGGAGAGCTCGGAGAGGCCTTGGCACCCGCGGAGCCGTCTGATTGGTCAGCTGTCGGGTCGGAGACAAACACTTCGGGGTTCTCCGTGAGGTCTGCGCTTTTGATGACGTCGGCGCTCTCTGATTGGCTGCTTTTTGGATGGTAGTGAGAGGAGTTGTGCAGGCCGCGCTCAATCATACCTGAGCAGACGCGCGCGCGCACGCACGCACACACACACACACACACACACACACACACACGGTCGGCATCATTAACAAATTAATGGACATGTCTCAAATCTCAATGCTTTCAAATCTCAATATATGGACAGACAGAAGACGTCTATCAATTTCCAAACACGTCATAGGGTGTGTGTGTGCGTGTCTGTGTGTGTGTGTGTGTCTCACCAGGAAACAGGGAGAGAACGGTCATCAGGGTTCCAACTAATCTGTTAACAGGCGAGACATAGAACAGCACCTGCACACACACACACACACACACACAGAGTTTCATTTAATGAGACTAAGTTTAGATACACACTTGTAGAGGTGTGGGTGTGTGTGCGTGTGTGTGTGTGTGTGTGTGTGTGTGTGTGTGTGTGTATGCAGACCTTCTTCTCCAGCAGGATCAACTTAAAGAGAATCAGAACCTAAAACACAAAATATTATGATTATGATTATTATTCACACACAGATGAGGTGTAAATGGTCTACAGGGGGCAGCGTTACCTTGTGTTTGAAGTGAAGTATTAAATCTCGAGCAGATAAACCTGCAGAGAGAGAGAGAGAGAGAGAGAGAGAGAGAGAGAGAGAGAGAGAGAGAGAGAGAGAGAGAGGGGGGGGGGGGGGGAGAGAGGGGGAGAGAGAGAGGGGGAGAGAGAGGGGGAGAAAACGGGTAGGAAGGTCATAAGTTGGATATGTAGAAGAACTTCAGTGAGACTCAGAGGTAATGGTGCCTGAAAGTTTACCCAGAAACACCTGTGATCCCTCCAGGGTTGGGAACCGCAGAGAACTGTTCATTTGATCATACAGCTCCTAAACACACACACACACACAGGGGAATGAGACCAGTGAACAAAAGAGACCTCCCCCCAACACACACACACACACAAACACACACACACACACACACACACACATTACCTTCAGGATGGAGATCTGGGAAAAGTCCTTCTCCTCGAAGTAGGCGTGTGTGATGAGCTGCAGCTTGGCGGCGATCAGACCGAACACGGGCTACACGGAAACACACGCTACAGTCAGCCACTAGCACACACGCTCCTGTATCTAAACCACATCCACACGTTTCCCCAAGCGTTTCTCACCACTCTGCTCAGGACACACACGCTCTTCTGCACCGTCTCCCTGGTAACGTCAGCCTGTCTCACCTTCAGCGCCTGAAACAGAAGACAGACGTCTGAATCTGCACACCGGAGACAGGAGCGTTACCTCGCCTCATCTCAGCCGGCATGGGCCTACGGGTTCTACGGTTTCAGTGAAGGACACGGACCTTGGCTTCGATCTGTCTGTAGCAGGAAACGCCGTACACACACTTCATCTCCGCGCTCAGAGGGGGCAGCAGGAAGAACACCGTGTCTGGAAAAAAAAAACAATATGATGTACAAGTGACACGCTAGCTAACGTTTCCGTTCTATGCTACGCCGCGTCTCGCGTGTCCGCTGTCCTCACCCTCCTGGTAGTTGTGCGCCCCGTCAGGCAGAGCGAGGAACGGCAGGTACTTCCACTGCTCGGGCAACAGGTTACTGTCATGACCTTCGTCGCTGATGGGAGGGTATGAGAACTCCACCTACATTTGGGGGAAAAAATCTTAGAATTTCACCAACACACGTCTCAACCAATAAAAACTTTTCAATTGTTTCAACATCATGTCCAATCTAACGACTGCAATAACGCAAAAGAGTGTCCAATCAAAATGCTTGGAAATTCTCACAACTTTTGATTGGACAGAGTCATTTCATTCCAAACATTTTGATTAGATACAGTGTTATTCCATTCCAAACTTTTTGATTGGACACAGTATTGTGCTATTTTAAATGGCATGTAATACCCCAAATAAAATGTCCAAACAAAATGCTTGGAAAGTCTCAATGTAGCATCCAATCAAAAAATTTTTTAGCATGGCATAACAAGCACAAAATCCAATCAAAACATTTGAAATGGAATGACAAACACAGTGGAATGGTTTGGAATGGCTGAAAATGGGGTCCAATTGAAAGGTTTGGAATAACATAACACAGTGTCCAATCAAAAGGTTGGAAATGGCTTACCATAGTGTCTAATCAAAGCACTTGGAATGGCATAACATTGTCTAATTCAAATTTGGGAAAGCATTACACGGTGTCCAATCAAAATGTTTTGCTATGGCAGGACACAGTGTCTGATCAAAGCATTAGGAATTGGTTAATAGTGTCCAATCAAAACATTTTGGAATGGCATGACACTGTCTCCATTCATAACTTTTGGAATAAGATAACACAGGGTCCAATCAAAGCGTCTGGAACTGCATAACACAGGGTCCAATCAATGTGTCTGGAATGGCAAAACACAGTGTCCAATCAAAGCTTTTGGAATGGCATAACACAGGGTGCAATCAAAGTGTCTGAAATAGCATAACACAGGGTCTAATCATGCTTTTGGAATGGCATAATACAGGGTCTATTCAAAGTGTCTGAAATGGCAAAACACAGGGTCCAATCAAAGCGCCTGGAATGGCATAACACACACTGTCCAATCAAAACATTTCTATGTCTCAACCTTGCATCCGATCAACAGAGCTTTTAATCAAACACTTTGTGGCATAACGCCACACTGTCTGATCTCAAAGCTCAGAACGGCACAGCACCGTGTCTGGACTTAATACCTGTCAAGTCTCAAAGAAGCACCAATCAGAGCGTTTGGAATGCCCTCGGCAGCCAATCACAACACTTCAAACACTGTGCGTTTGATTTCCAGAACACCAAAGCTGCACAGGGGGTCTCCGGTTCTCCCGGAAGAACCACTTCACGAGGGACAGGTGTGTGTGTGTGTGTGGGCGGGGCCACGTGTTATAATAATGGGGTGCGGGGCTAGTGGTCTTACAACGTTCATTACAGTAGAAAGGTATAACAAAAACCACACACACTCTAAACTCCTGTCTCGTGTTACACTGCAACTTTTAAAATATTTACCAACCATTAAATATTTAAACGTTTCCTTCATTCGCCTCTTTCTCGTTCCAATAACATTGTACCAACTTTTTCCTGTGTTTTGTTTGTGTCTAAACAAGTAACACAAACTGTAATGTTGAAACAGATCACTTTATGCGTGTTGTTTATTGGATTTATTTCTGATAACTTAGCATTAGCTTACCTGGCAGCCCCTCTTGTGGTGGAAACCGACCACCACGATGTGCAGCACGGCTCCTTTAATCTCGTCCACCCCGCCGGACTCCATCACCGCGTGTGAGAGAGAATTTCTAATCCAGATTAAAATAAAAATAACAATAAACCCGACGCCCCTGTTCCCCTCATCGGCTCGTTACTGCAGGACAAACAGACTGCTTCCGCTTCCGCACTCGTGATCATGACGTCATCAACTGACTCGCTCACACGGTTTAACACTATTATTTTATTTTCCACTCAGCAGCGTCACGCGCGATAAACCAAGTCTTAGATTTGTGAAATTCGGATTATAATCTTATAATTAATCTTATACACGATTATTAACAAATTGTATTGTTTTATTTAAAAAAGAAATGTATTTATTTTGATCTCATGACCTGCTTTAATACTTACCTCAGGTCCTGTATATATGAACCATACAAACAGATCCACAAAAACAGAGCCATCAAAATTACATCAAAATCCAGATCATTTGTTTTTCAGCAGCAGATCAACGATCCTGCATCCGTACTTATCGGTTGTGTGGTTTTATTTTAAATTGTCATTAATTGTTTTAACTGTGTATGGTGGCCTTTAGTCAAGTGTATTGTTTTATTATTATAAAAAAATATATATATATATTCAAATATTAATACTTGTGAAAACATTTTTAGGCCAAAAACAAATTTACCCAACCCTATCTGAGTTTGTTGGAGAACGAAGCGAGACAGAACTGTGGAAAAGCAAGCAATCGGAATTCGTCAACCAACAAACCAATCAACTAACTAACCGCTCAGTGAAACAACCAAATAAACCAATCAATCAATCGAGCAACCAACCAGTTAATCAGTCGATCAACTATAAATCAGCCAACAAATGAAACAAAACCATACAGTAAACAAGCCACAGAACGGAAATGGCCGAGAGTAAAACATGACGCCGCCATCACCGTGCTTCAGAATCCTGAGAAACATGTTAACGGAAAAGACTACTAAAGAAAGAACAGTCTGAAATATTGTATATCGTACATTGTAATATGGGTTTTTAAAACTTAAAAGTGGGTTCTTAAAAGTAATAACATGCTGAGCAGAAAAGTTACATCTGATCTAATCGATGGTTGTAATATTACTCTTGCAGACTTAATAAGGATATTTTGGAATGTGCCCAAATGTGTTTGTTGTTGTTTCCCCCCCCCCGGAGTCACACCCACAATCTGTTTGAAATTCGTTGCTACATTCCTGAACTTTCCTCATGCAGTCATTAAATCCAAACACTTTTACAGAAAAAACCCCCATAGAATTCCATAAAACAATATTAACCATAAAAATGGCATTGTAAAATTACTTCCTGGACTAATAATATATATATATATGTACTTTTACCACAAAACCAAGACCAAAAAGCTGAAAAGTGACAGCTGCATGTTCATAAATTTAGTACAAATCATTAAAAACCAAACCATGAGGTTTGTTGAGAGATTTTAGAGACATTTGTAACTGTTTTTAACCTGTTACAATAAACCCGAGAGCAGGAACCCACTTTTGCGGACCTTCTACAAGCAATCATAGATAAAGTATTATTCTTAAATATTTTTTTGAAATTGGAAAATTGCTGCGGTTTCTTCTTTTAGCTGCTCCCATTAGGGGGCGCCACAGCAAATCTTCCCTTTCCATACCCCCAGTCCTCTACATCTGCCTCTTTCAAACCAACCACCTGCATGTCCTCCTTTCACCACATCCATAAACGCTTTCCAGGTCCGATTACGTGAAGAAGAGGAGCCTCGAAGGAAAGAGAATTCTTAAGTTCTCTTCAGATCTTCGCCCTCTTCCTGAAGATGAAAACTGTATTGCTGTGCAGGGGCATAAACTTTTGCACCCAGGCATAGTGAGGCGGTGAAAAGAAAAAACACGACAGAGACAGAGTGTTTGTGAGGTGTTTAATAATAAATTAAAGGTGTGTGTGCAGTACAGTGCTGAGGGACTGGCTGAGTGTATGTCAGAACTCTACATCATTGCACTCAGTAACTAGTTAAACCGTACATTACCCACAATCCCTCTGTTATAGTGGCAAAGGCTCTGACCATTAAACCCTCCCAAACACACTCACACACTCTGGTAACAGTAAACTTCTAGAATTCTTGCATTTCCATCAACTGCTGCACTGTGGAATATTGTGGCGAGGACCTCGTGGGCTTCGTCCCAGACAAGGTATCAGACGACTCGGCACAGTGATGGGCTGCATTCCAAACCGCATGCCCTCGCACTAAATGTCAGAATGGAGACAGTTGAGTGTTTGGCAGAAGACTCGGGCTCGGGTGGCGTCCCGAACCAGGGGTCAGGACACTGGTTGAGTCTCAAACCGCTACACTTGCACCATGTAACAAAACGGTAGAACATCAAACGTCTTGGCAAGATGAGTGTTCCACAAGCAACACGGGGAAAAAAAGCCTGGACAGCTAGAGCGCGTCTCAAATCCTTTAAAAACGCCTAAACCGCATACCAGTGCAAAGCGAGTTTTCAGCCAGCCGGCCAGTAACCACAAAGCTCGCATTTTTCTAGGTTACAGATGTTAGCCATCAAGCTAGGCGTAGACCGCTTTTCCTTTCCGTTACCAGCACTTTCTAACAGACTTTTGTTTGGTTTTAGGGGTTAGACAAGCTTTTTGGGCTGCGTGCATCAAAATAGTGGTTACTATTTGGTGAAATCAGGTAAGCTAGCAGGCGAAGCATTTTGGATGATAAAGCATGTCCATTACTTTGAGCTACCATCATCTAGACACACTCTGATTAAATGTTTCCTCAGGCCCGACCAAGCTGTGCATGTTTTCCTACATGACAAAAAAACATTTTAGTGTTGGATGGGGATGATTGGTAGGTGGGAGGTGGGAGCTCAGTGGATAAGATGTTGGACTTCTGATCAATAGGTCATGAGTTCAAATCCAACTACCACCAAGCTGCCACTGCTGGGCCCTCAACCCTCAACTGCTCAGATGTATGAATGAGATAATTGTAAGTCAATCGGGATAAGGGCATTGCCAAATGCCACAAATGTTGGTATGGAAGCCCACCAGCTCGCTGGTTAGTAAAAGTAATTAGTGGACAAAATGATTCCAACCGTTTGCTAACCTAAATTCTTGGGGGAAGTTGTAGCTCAGTGGTTAAGGCTCTGGGATTACTGATCAGTTGGGGTTCAAGCCCCAATCTCACCAAGCTGCCACTCTTGGGCCCATGACCAGGGCCCCATAATCCTTATTGCTGACCCCTGTGCTCTTCAGCTTCAGCCGAGATATGCGAAGAAATAACTCTTACTATGCAGTATTGTAAACGTGACTAAGCCTCTTTGTTTATTTTCTGTGCTAACTAACCAACATCAACCCGAGGACCTTGCTTAGTTGGTATGAGTATCTCCTCTCACACTATTTCTACTGCAGAGTATGCACCGTTTTGATACATCACTGGATTGGGACACGTCCCTTTGCCAAAGCTAAAACACTTCAACACTTTACCAACGCTTTTTACAATTTGGCCAAATGGCAGATTCCCTTGTGTAAAAGAAGGGCAAGGGCTCAAATGTATGTCCCCTAGCATAGGACATACATTCTCATTTCCAGTATGCACTGATTTGGTGCTAGCATGCATGCTAGAGAAACCGATCAGCCACTTTATGTTGCGTCAGTATGGTACTTTTTCCGCTAAACCGTTGAAGTCAGTCACCGCTGTATCAAACCACCTCGGTCGACTTATAAAGAAAAAATGACTGACGTACCGTGATCTGAAAAGCTCTTCGGGCACGCGCCGCCATGTCTTCCTGTCGAGGCTGGGTGGGGGAGGAAGTGTTCAGCTTAGCAAAACTAGGCCGGCGATGGGTAAAGTTTAGTGCAGCCTCGAGCTACGCGTTTAGCGAACATTGATCGGCCGTTCTTTTGCAGACGTTCACGTCAGACATTTTAACGCAGAGCTAAAGAGATGAAAGGAATGGCTAGTTTTGATGTCACAACCATCTTATGAATAGATTTCAAACTGATAAGCAGTTTTGCAGAATGAGCACTCGATGGAAATGCATGTGATTGGCGGAGACGCACTGAGGATCGGAGCTGACAGGTTTACATAAAAAAAAAAACTTTTACATGACCGAACCTGCAGTCACACTTCCTTCCTGTTTAAAATAAACAAACAAACAAACAAAAAAAAAAACGCCCTACGCGTGCACACACGTACACGGCAGCCATATTGTGGAAGATTGGAAAGCAAGTGCATCGTCATTATCGATTGAGAAATGAAAAATACTTAATTAATGCAATAATGTACAGTAGAAATCAGTCCGTGGAGCGACGACGAGATCGGCTTTACACCATCGACTGCATCATACATACATACATACATACACATGGTCAGTGGTGACATCACAGGAGGGGGGGGATGGGCCATCATTGAGGGACACCCACATTTCCACAGTCTAAAAATAGTTTTTTTTTTTTTTTTTTGTAACGTTAAGAGATCAATCCCAAATGGCTGCATGTTCTGCCTACACTTAACACCGACTAGCTTTCAGGTCGAAGATGTGCTAAACGTGAGCACCTTGGAACGTGGATTCGAGAGGACCAAACTGAAATTGTCCAGCCGTTTGCTACCTTGGGCTTATTGTTCCCTTTCTTCTTGTCCCCACCGCACCCCCCTCATCAGCAAACCTGTTAAACAATAATGCTTAAATGCTACACATCCGTGTCGAATGCTTGTTACCGTTTCTTTTCACCTCACAAATAAGTTAAACATGACGGGGTAGATTACAGATGGATCCGGTGATCGTTCATCACTCGTTGAGCAGAACACCTCAGATTCTAATGAAACGCTGATGGGTATGTGCTAAAGTGCCTCGACCGGCTTTTTAGGGTTCCCAGCCAGTCGCCGTTTCTCCTTGAACGTGCCCACCAAGACAGCTGCGCACTAATGACTTTGGACATCATTAACAATTTGGGAGGTCTTCACCTCGTTTAGGAAGTCACCTCGAAAAACAAAGGCTTTGACCTGAAATAGCCGCCTGTTACTGAAAGGTAAACATCCTCCACGTTTCGAAAGGGCCACCGCTTCTGTACAGATCGAACGTGGGCCAGCAGCCGTTACAGTCTTACAGTCAGGATTTCAAAACGGCCTACTTTTATAAATCTGGCAACTCTAGAGTTTCTCCGTCCGTACTAAACTCGCCCTCATCATCGTGTGGGAACGGGCAGGCGGGTGGTTTCCACGGCAACTCTGTGAGGCAGGAGGGGTAGAGCTTGGCGACAACAAGGCGGAAGCGGTTGCCAAGGCGGCCTAAAGCTCGGTGGGGAATGGGCTGAGGGCGGAGCCACCTCTCTCGGGTTGCATCGTAACGTATTAGCGCGTAGCCTCCGTGACGTTCGCGCACAAACAAACACAGCGCATCGAGCAAAACCAGAGCGCGCGCGCACACCTCGGATACAGCCGCGACATCACCGTCGGCAACAGGCACCGGAGCGACCGTTCGCCATCCGTCCCTGCGTGCATCGTAAATCTCCATAGCACCGTCTCCTGCTCCGCTAACGTAGAAAATGAGGTCACCATGAACAGCAGCAGTGGCAGTGGCAGGAAAAAAGGAGGCAGAGCCCAAACAGCTTCGTTGTCTTTGCGCCATTATTTCCGTCCAGGCGTCATTACGTGGCGAGTAGCAAAACATAGCATCATGGACGACAATGTAAACGCAGTCGTTAACAGCTACAGCGGCCATGTTGTTTTGGCTCAAGGAGCTATGGGTCGGCATCGGGCTTGTCGCACTCCATTCATCTCTCCTGCGATCGTAACGTTCCATCGTGACATCGTCGTCATGGCTTCCACCAATGTCGTCACAGCCTCCTCCTCCGATGGCATACACAAATCCATGGCAGAAGACAAGCGTGGGCCGTAAACGTGGGCTCAACATGGTTGCTTTGGCCACCCATGAGTTCTGCTGCGCATCCAACCAGTAGAAACTCTGGACCGCCTTCCATTTGCCATTTTTGATGGGCTGTTCTCCTCCAGAGATAAACACATCGTTATCGGGCGTGACGAGGATTCCGAATCTGCGCAAGCCATCCGGGGGGCTAGTTAGCTTGTACACCTTTTCAGCTTGAGGGCTGTAGCATGTAATCACATGTTGTGAATCGTCGTTACTGCTATGCAAGTGATGTAAAGGTAAATCGTCGTCGTTATTGTTGCTCGGGGAGCGACGCAAATGCAAATTGTTGAATTCGCTTGGAGGGCGATGTAAGTCATGATTGTTATAATCGCTTGCTGGATCGGTGTCCACGAAAATGAGCATTTCCTCTTTCGTCATGCCTAATCTTGGTTTAAAGAACTTGGGCATGGATTTATACAATCCCTGGATGACGATGGACTTGTGATTTTGTGGTAAGCCACGGAACCAGGCTCGCTGCGTGATCTCGGCCAAGGCGTCGACGCGCACGAGGCTCAGCACGGCCGACAGGTGACGCTCTCTGTGCGCAGCATCGTGCTCAAGCCACAGCGCGGCCGCCTGGCGCACGGTCTCTTCGCGTTCCACATCCAGTGCATCACTGCCCAGCAGTTCCAGTAGCAGTGTGTGAGAAAGCTGAAGGAAGGCCTCTCCTCGACACACATGCCGGAAGTTTAGTTCCACCACACGCTGTGCGCTGCGCTTCAGCTCTGGACACCCGAATGCGTCGGCCAAACTTAGTATACGCACACAGTTCTCCACCGAGAGTGAGCGCAGGAGAAAGTCCCGACAAGCAGCCACCACAGAATCCACCTTAGAAACAGAAACAGAACACAATTATTTTTTGTTGAAATACTGTCTCTATATAAGCAACCACAGCAGACAATAGCTGGGTACGTAACCAAGCCAGGCAGTCCCAAGGTAAGCAGTGAAGCCTGGGAGTCTCCTGTGCATATCTATTTCATTATGTCCAGAGATAAGAAATAAAATAGTTAAGTCAAGATAGATACTCGGCTCAAGCAAGCAAGTAATTAGACCAGTCTCTACCTAAGTAACAAAAACAGACAATATGTACGTAGCCAGAGCAAACATGGGTAAATGTCCAGACCTATAACCAAGTCAGTCTTTAAGTAAGTATACAGGCCAGACAGTCTTATGCAAGTAGCAAAAGCAGACAGGCCAAGGGATCCCAGGCTCCAAGGCCAATAACCAGGGCAGATCCTGGGTCAGTAACCAGGGCAGACAGGCTCCTACATCAATAACCAGGGCAGATCCTGGGTCAGTAACCAAGGCAGACAGGCTCCTGGGTCAGTAACCAAGGCAGACAGGCTCCTGGGTCAGTAACCAGGGCAGATCCTGGGTCAGTAACCAAGGCAGACAGGCTCCTACATCAATAACCAGGGCAGATCCTGGGTCAGTAAGCAGGGCAGACAGGCTCCTGGGTCAGTAACCTAGGCAGACAGGCTCCTACATCAATAACCAGGGCAGATCCTGGGTCAGTAACCAGGGCAGACAGGCTCCTGGGTCAGTAACCAGGGCAGACAGGCTCCTGGGTCAGTAACCAGGGCAGACAGGCTCCTGGGTCAGTAACCAGGGCAGACAGGCTCCTGGGTCAGTAACCAAGGCAGACAGGCTCCTGGGTCAGTAACCAAGGCAGACAGGCTCCTGGGTCAGTAACCAGGGCAGATCCTGGGTCAGTAACCAAGGCAGACAGGCTCCTACATCAATAACCAGGGCAGATCCTGGGTCAGTAAGCAGGGCAGACAGGCTCCTGGGTCAGTAACCTAGGCAGACAGGCTCCTGGGTCAGTAACCTGGGCAGACAGGCTCCTGGGTCAGTAACCAGGGCAGACAGGCTCCTGGGTCAGTAACCAGGGCAGACAGGCTCCTGGGTCAGTAACCAGGGCAGACAGGCTCCTGGGTCAGTAACCAGGGCAGACAGGCTCCTGGGTCAGTAACCAGGGCAGACAGGCTCCTGGGTCAGTAACCAGGGCAGACAGGCTCCTGGGTCAGTAACCAGGGCAGACAGGCTCCTGGGTCAGTAACCAGGGCAGACAGGCTCCTGGGTCAGTAACCAGGGCAGACAGGCTCCTGGGTCAGTAACCAGGGCAGACAGGCTCCTGGGTCAGTAACCAGGGCAGACAGGCTCCTACATCAATAGCCAGGGCAGTTCCTGGGTCAGTAACCAGGGCAGACAGGCTCCTACATCAATAGCCAGGGCAGACAGGCTCCTGGGTCAATAACCAGGGCAGACAGGATCCTGGGTCAATAACCAGGGCAGATCCTGAGTCAGTAACGAGGGCAGACAGGCTCCTGGGTCAGTAACGAGGGCAGACAGGCTCCTGGGTCAGTAACGAGGGCAGACAGGCTCCTGGGTCAGTAACGAGGGCAGACAGGCTCCTGGGTCAGTAACGAGGGCAGACAGGCTCCTGGGTCAGTAACCGGAAAAGACAGACTCTAGAAAAGTAACCTGAGCAGTCCATCTCTGGGTATTAGGTCAGACAGATTCTAGGCAAGTAACCAGGGCACACAGTGTTCTAATAAAGTAACCAGGACAGACAGACTGATAAGTAAAAAATAAGAGCATACAGTCTCCTAATTAAGTAACTAAAGAATACAGTATTACAGTACAGTGGTGCTACCAGTCTTGAGGAGAGTCCCTAGGTATGTAACCAGAATGGACAGTACTTTGGCAAGTAGGCAGGGCACAGTCAGCAGGCCAGCCACCAAAACCAACTGACCCCAATGAGTACATGTTAGGGCTGGGCGATATGGCCTAAAAAAATAATAATAATAATAATAATAATAATAAAAAAAAATTTTAAATCCCCGAATTTTGCACAAAAAAAACGATTTGCGATTTAAATCGATTTTTCCCCCCCCTGCTTAAAATCAATCTGCATATGACAAAGAAAATGTTCAAATGAAGTTTTAACTTTATTAAATAAAGTTTATTTACCCTTATGGGATTATAACCCACTTTGGGTTAAAGTGCAATCAGAAAACAACAAGCCAAAAATACAAGATGGCTCCCTGCCTTTGTAAATTGTGAAAATAGAATGTAACATAACATAAAATGAGCAAACCTACAAAGAAAAATGTTTTATGAGTGTTTGAATGTGGAACATGGTTAAAAATGCACCTGAAGTTTTCGTTCGAGTTCGTTCAAAACTATGGAAGCCCAGAGGGGAGCGTCGGCGGACATCAAAGAGAAACCCGATTTCTATTAAAACAGATCGATGTGAACTACACATTCGAGTTAATCGATAAAATCGATTTATCGCCCAGCCCTAGTACATGTAAATTAAAACTTTTTTTCATTTGCTCAAATTCATGCAACAGTCTATTCAATTCATTGACAGGCAGTCCCCTGCAAATCAGGCAGTTCGTGCAGAATAAACAGTCCTAAAGCAAGTAACCAACAATCAGTCCCTTGACATGAAATTGGAAAATAGTTCACCAGGAATCAGTCAGTAGTCAGTCTGCCAGAAACAGGGGTGACCAAGCTTTTCTGCAAGGTGTGGGCAGGGTGTGGGTGCAGATTTTCATTCTAATCAAGCAAAATTGGACACCCCCTGCCACGAATAACCACATCGAAAGTAACTTGGACAGTCTGTGACCAGGTCACTGTCACTGGATAAGTAAATATGTGTGTGTGTGTGTGTGTGTGTGTGTGTGTGTGTGTGTGTGTGTGTGTGTGTGTGTGTTTTACCTGTAGAAAACAAGCCGTTTCATAGAGTACCTCCACAGTACTGTGTGTAATTTCCAGGTTTCCTGTGTAAGCGTATTCAATGATGGTCTGCAGTGTTATGGGATCCACGTTCCTCAAGTGGACATGTGACTGTTTGCTCTCGCTTAGCCCACTCATAAACATTGCCCTGAAACGCACACAAAAGTAGAAATCGATTTTACAGTACCCTTTCCCACTCAAAACGTTTTACTGTCTACAAACATCAAGAACAATCCAGACTTTCAGAAACCTCGGGAGTGCTATTTACAGAAACACATCATTTTTTGGGTGCGTTTGAGGTGCGCATTCAACTTTTCCAACTTCCCTACAGTCCTACCTGAAGTAGGAGCTGCATGTGGCCAGCATAATTTTATGGCAGTGGAACTCGTGGTCCTCCACCAAAAGCGTGATGTCGGTTAGTAACTTTTCATCATAAAACAACTTGAGCTGGTCGAGAACAGAGAGAGCGAACTGCGAGTTCGCTGAGCGGGATTCCCCTTCCTCCGTCATCCTCTCGTCCCATCAGTCAAAATAAAAATGCGAAAAATCTTTACACTTTAACGTCTAGCCGGAGGGAGAAAAAAAAAAAAAAAGTCTTCAATTGTCACAAGTCCGGGCAACAACAGGAGATAAATAAAAGTCGGTCTAATTGTCGTCTTTCCCGAGTGTGAGGTAGAAGGAAAGATGGCGACTCGGCCGCAATGTCAGTGCTGCGTGAGGTCCGATGTGTGTGTCTGTAAACAAAAAAATCAGAAAAATCAGAAAAACGCATACGATCGTGCAGAATTCCTCACGGGCGTTCATCATCATCAAAAACTCCATGTAAACCCTGCAAGCGTGAAAGAAAAGATACAAAGCCAGGAAAGAGATCGATACCGTTTCAAGGATTTGAAAACAGAATGAGGGAAAGACAGACTGAGCCTGACAGAGACAGAACGAGACAGAAACCGGCAGAAAGAGACAGCGAGACCAACGGAGAGAGAGGCAGTGAAACAGACAGAGAGACACACACACAAAGACAGACTAAAGGAGAGAGAGTGACCGAGAAAGACAGACAGAGAGAGACTGGCAGAGAGACAGTCAGAAAGAGGTACTGACAGAATGACGGAGAAACTTTGAGACAGAAAGAAAAACAAACTGGCAGAAAACAGACAGAGAGAACAACAGAGAAACTGACAGACAGACAGACAGAATGACAGGGACTGAGACAAAAAGACAGAGACTGAGACAGAAACAGACTGAAAGAGAAAGAGAGTCAGACAGACAGAATGACAAAGGGTGACAGAGAGAAAGAATGATGGAGATCTGAGACAAAAAGACAGACTGACAAAGAAAAACTGACAAAGTAAGAGAGAGAAACAGACAGACAAAAAGACAGAGACTGACAGAAAGAGAGAGACAGACAGACAAAAAGACAGAGACTGACAGAGAGAGAGAGACAGACAGACAAAAAGACAGAGACTGACAGAGAGAGAGAGACAGACAGACAAAAAGACAGAGACTGACAGAGAGAGAGAGAGAGAGAGAGAGAGAGACAGACAGACAAAAAGACAGAGACTGACAGAGAGAGAGACAGACAGACAGACAGAATGACAAAGACAAACAAAAAGAGATCAACAGTCTGACAAACTGGAGAGACAGACAGAATGACAAAGGGTGACAGAGAAAAAGAAGACAGACAGAAAGAATGACAGGGACTGAGACAAAGGACAGGCTGACAAAGAAAGAGAGAGACAGACAGACAGACAAAAAGACAGAGACAGACTGAAAGAGAGAAAAAGATGGACAAAATGACAAAGACGGACAGACAAAAATACAGAGAGGCTGATAGATGGAATGACAAAGACTGAGACAAAAAGAGAGATTGACAGACAGACGCACGCCTCCAGCACGTGGCCCATAAATTCTCTCTCTATTATATTCAGTCTCATCAGAATCCTTCAAATTGTTTCTCCTCATTAAACACTGATATAAACCTCAGTGTTGATCGCAGCTAAACCCCAGTGTGTGTGTGTGTGTGTGTCACACTAACAACCCTTTGATTTTGTATTCTCACACACACACACACAGAGCCAAACCTCCACACTTTCAGCAGAAACACGGCTTCAGAAGGTGCGGCTCCGCCCGAGATACCGCGTTTATAGGAAAATAAACAACAGAATACAATTTTTTTATAAATAAATAAATAAATGAGAAAATTAATAAATACCCGAGAACTACATCAGCGTTATAACTCGGGTATGATACACGGATCAGGAGGATTAGCATTAGCCGAGTTTCACTTAAAAACACACACTGGGTTCTTACCTGAGATCCGCAAAACGACTCAAATCTCTCCGAATATCCACCGTTTCAAAAAATTATCCGAGAAATAAAACCGGATTTGTAATGTTCATTGTTGTTATTATGGCGCCCAATACCCCAGCACAAGCTAGCGATAAGATTAGCACAGCCGCTAGCGCGCTAGCCGTTTGCTAGCAAACAATTCGGATTACCTAAAATAAAATAAAAAACGTGCATTCGTACAAGTCAGAAACGAACCGTAAACGACTCATTGTGCCAAACTGTGCATTTTTACCCTGCAACAAAAATATATATTTATTCCTGTTTATTCTTTCAGTGAGTGCTATATGAAGCTAAGTCGAAAAAAAAGATGAAACCGCCCGTAAAGGGATAAACGTGATCCTGAAGAATATTCAGCGTTTTTTAATGTATTATTTATTATTATAATTTGTATTAATGTCCCAGAGTGTAAACTCGAATAAAAAGTAAACCGAAGAAGTGAGCTCGAATCAGCTATATCATTATTTATAATAATAACAGTCAGAAGACTGAACCGGAACGAGGTGATTCGCGGAGTCGAGCAAAAAAAAAAAAGGAGTCGGTTCCTACTGTCGGTTCAGCGCGCATGCGCAGGAGGAGAACGAGAACGCAATGGGGGCCCAAGCACTGCAGTCATGAGTGGGGTTTTTCCAACTTGGTCTTGCAAGAACAATACCAAACTGTATTAATTGAAATGGAAATAAAAGCTGGCATGGGGTTTCCCCTTGTTTAGAAACAGTAGAAACAGTATTTGCCTTCAAATGTACTTAAGAATCCAAAGTGCTACGATTTATTATAACTATAATGTTCCTATGATCACTTTTATCACAAAACTCTTTACTTAATCAACTCAGTGTATGTGTAAAGACTGTAATGCGACTCTCAGCACACCGATCTATTAATAGAACGATATTAAACACTGATATCTATTTGTCATGCGCCAAATGCTGTTTACATAGTAACCAGTCGATCATTAAGCTTTGTATGGCAGATACTGTACAGATACTGTATAATAACATAAGGTACAATGGCAAGCAAATGAAGAAGAAACCAAGTCTGGCAGTTCCATATGGTAGCACCAAAAAAAATACAGTCAATACATAATCTATATATTCCCTCTTCTAAAACCTGCCCAACTATTAGCTCATACGCCACCTTATAACCAATATAATGGTACCCATCCATCGCTATGCCATCAAATTAACGTGATTTACTCATACACACAAGCCTGTTAACGATTCTCCAACACGGAAACCACCGCAAAAACCCGTCTGTTCTTCCAACATTCATTACTCTCGACAAATCACGCCTTTGGAAGTTAAAAGCGAGGCCCATTGCTCTCAATGATGCGTCAAATATGCCGATTCGGATTCTAATCTACATCATTGAAATATACTGTTTTACATGTAATGTAGAAACACATAATAATGCAAAAGGTAAAAAAAAACGTTTTATTCTCTTAAAATACTCCACACAACCGAAAGCCTTATTCGGGCGGGATTTGTTTATCAGATAGCAAATAATTTTTTTTTTACATGTCGTCTCCTTTTTTACAGACAGCAATAAAATGACTAGTAGGGAGATTCTAGCAGGTTGTGTTCTGTGACCCGTGTCAGGTTTTAACCGACGATCTTAACGTGTATGTACGCGAAGTTCGCTGCGATTAGCATAGCAGTTGCTAGCGCTCGGCAAACCCATTTGGCACACCTTAGTTTGTCTTATCATTATGATGTAATGATGCGAAATATTTACACGGTTCATGTAAATGACTAGAAGAGCTTAAATGCTTTATGTAGTAAATTAATAAAAAAACCCGAAGTGTATATTTGATTGAGCTTCCTGAGGTAAAATTCCTATTATTTTGCAAGAACTCACTAAACAAACTTACTTTGGGATTTGGATGTATATTTGGGAAGCGGTAGCTCGGCGGTCAAAGCTCTAAAATGCTAATCGAAGCGCCAGCATCACCATGGTGCCACTCTTGGGGCCCTTAAACAAGGCCCTTAACCCTCAGTGCTCCAGGGGTGCTGTATCATGGCTGACGATGCAGTCCGACCCCAGATTTCTTACATCATGGGATACGCACATATCAAATTTCAAACATCGTCTGAACAATCAGATTTGTGGTATACAACATTGTTTTTCTCGAACACCCATATATCAGTTTTACACACTGTAGAACCCTGGAGTTTAGGGGTGAGCACGAGGACTCAGGAGGCAGCAGACCCTCCGTGAAGATTTGTCTGCATAGCCTAGAAGTCTAGAAGTTAGAATTTTTGAAGGAATGAGAAAAACATGATCATAGCTAATTATTATTTTACAGTGTAGCCCAGCTAATAACGTGATGGCCAAGGAAGAAGAAGAAGCTGGTTCAGAATTCCTTTCATACCTTTTTATCTTTCTTTACATTTGTTTTTATTGTTGACTTTAGTTGAAGGTAAATTAATATACACATATGAGTAAATATTTAAAAGTACTGATAACAGATTTTGTATGAATAAAAAGGTCGGAAAATAAATTTGGTTCAAGTGCTTTTTTTTTTACTGCCCAGCAGTGGGCGCCACTCACTCACTTAATAGTCGATTTTTTTTAATTATTATTATTATTTATCATTTTTTATGGTGAATTTTATTATTATTATTATTATTATTATTAAAAAATACTGAACGTTTCTCAGTGCTTTAATAATCAGCAACAATATTAATTTTTTTTTTAATTTGGAAATTTCACCTCTTGTGAATCATATCATTTGACTCACCAATAAGTATCGACCCTTTCGACTCTTATACGCCCCCCCAACAAGTTGTTGTTTATGACTAAACTGGCTGTAATTGATCTCCAAACAACAAACAGTTGATCAAGTGAACAAAAACCGTACCTTTCTTTGTATTTGCCCTGCTTTAAACGTTCACATAAAAGAACCGACTCATCGAGCCGACTCATTTGACACGTTACTCATTTTTGGTCTATAAAAAAAATGGTAAAATGCATATGATTAACACGAATGATTAATAAAGAATGTGAATTCAAGAATCTTGAATCTTTACTTGCCTGTAATGAAAATATGATCTGTCCATAAAGAATGTATATATAATTAAAGAATTATAATAAATAAAATGTTGCAAATGCATCTTTATGATTTTATTCTCACTATTTCTTTATTAAAAAAAAAACTAAAAAAGAAACATATTTTTGCTTATGATATCCCTTATGAATACTTATGAGCACATTTCTCAGGGTTGCAGTAGCTCCAAAACAGGGGTAGGGGGAACTCATAAGTGGTCACAGGTGAGAATAATAAAACTCAACCCAACTTCCAAGGTCGGTATCCGTGTGCTTTTTTTCCGACTCGCAATTTAGCAAATGATTCCACTTTTGGATTGGTTTGAACCTACTGGGAAAGCACACGTTCATATGTGGCATCTGCATCTGGGTAACTTTATAACCTGCAAGTGAATAAGCCATGGAAGGTAAATACTACAAGTTTGTTACTATAATAAACAAAATATTGACAGCACTTAATTCTCATAATCCATTTATGTACCTCATTGATGTCTGTGAATGTGGAAATATTTAGCATATAATGATGTGTGTATATATATATATATATTTTTTTGTTTTTTAGTGTGTAACTATAAGAATTGCTCCTTGTACAGTGCAGTGAATATCTCATGAGATTAAACAGTGTTTAAACAGTGGCCTGGATTGACACAAGTTTAAGACTGATTTGTTTGGTACACTTTGGGGCTGGTTGCCAGATTGGTCAGACTGCTTCTGAGTGGTCAGGTTTTTGTTTGATTCGATGATGATGATGATGGTGGTTTTGGGTACGTCCAGGCCAGTTGGGTTAACAGTCTTTGTTGGAAAATCAGGTATAGTCTGTTTTTATTTATTGGGATTATATTCGAGTCACAGGTGGCGCCTGGCTGGTCAGCCTGGTTCTTGCAAGTCCAGTGGACTAGCCGTGATACCCAGTGAATCTGGTTCTTGCTGGTCTGGATGATTAGACTACATCTAGCTTGTCAGATTTGTTTGGTTCGATTGCATCACAGGTTATTGATATCTACAGGCTGGTTGGTTTGACTGAATGACTCCCTGGATCCTGTAGGTCATTCCTGTTTTTATTAAGGTTGATGGATTATGGCAGGTTCTGGACAGGCTACCTCCAGCATGTTTTGTACACTTTGCGGCTGGCATAGGTTTGCCAGGTTGGTCAGATCGCTTCTGGGTGGTCAGGTTTGTTTGACTTTAATTTTAGTACAGGCCAGTTGATTTTAAAGATCTAGTTTAGTCGTTTTCAATTAATGTGATGATATTTGATTTGTCAGGCTGGTTCTTGCAAGTCTAGTGGACTAGTCCTGATACACAGTGGGTCTGGTTCTTGCTTTTGTAGTTGGTCAGAGTACAGCTGATCAGGTTTGTATCAGTGTTATACAGTTTATTTTGTTATTGAAGTTTGACGGATTCTGCAGACATACAGGCTGGATCTGAACCGGATGGTCAGGCTAGGTTTGATTGGTCTGATGGTGTTAGATGTCGGGGACACCTTCTGGCTGGTCAGGTTGGTCAGACTACATCTAGCTTGTCAGGTTACATCAGGCTGGTCAGGTTTGTTTGGTTTGTTTGTATCTGTATGTATTTGTTTTTTTTCACCTATCTACAGGCTAGTTGGTTTGACTGAATGACTGCTTGGTTCTAGCTGGTCATGCTCATTTTCATGGGGTTTGGTGTATATTGGACACATACAGGCTGGTTCTGGACTGGATGATCAGGCTACCTCTAGGATGTCATGCTAGGTTTAATTGGTCTGATGGTGTTAGATGATGGAGACACATACAGGTTGATTCTTGCTGGTCAGGTTTCCTAGCCTGGTTAGTGAAACTGGTTCTTGCTGGTGTGAAGAGTCAGATCACATCTGCCTGGTCAGCTTTGTTTGGTCTGATTGTATCTGTGGTGTTTGATATCTACAGGCTAGTTTGATTGACTTAATAATTGCCTGGTTGTTGCAGGTCATGTCCGGCTAGATTTGATTGGGTTGACTAGCCTGGTTGGTGAGATTAGTTCTGGCTGGTCAGACTTGTTTGGTTTAATGATATTAGAGGGGTATTGGACACCTACGGGATGTTTTTTCATGGTCCTGCAAAACATCTCATGATGGTCTAAGCTGTCTAACCCTGAAAAACATTATTCAGATGGAAGTAAGGGCATGGGAAATTTTAGAAGAGTGTTGCAGAAATTTCTTTATTACTCTTTTTATTGTTAAAGAAATCGATGAATCTGTATAATAACTTCTTTTTATTTAGTTTGTTTTGGTATGGTGAATAATGTATTTGTTTGTCATTCTAGTTCTTTTTCTCTGTGTTTTGTGCAACAGAGCCAAGCAAACCCTCTCAGCCCATGTTGGGTGAACGTTCGGGCAGTCATCCCAGGCCATTCTTCTATGTCCAACCAGCAGGGCAGCCATTTTACACATATCAATGGCACATGAATCAGCCTTACAGCCAGCATGGCTTCCCTGGATCGGGTAAGACATGGCAATCCATGATGGATGTCAACAAATTTAACACATGTAAGAAAATGTTCATAATTTGCGTGGCTTCTAATGGTTGCTCTCATTTGCCTTCTCAGCCTTCCATTTCGGTCGCCCCTACATGCTGCCTTATTCCTACCTGCAGTATCCTGGTTACATCCTGCCTCACGCCGCCATGCACCCTGTGGACTACCGCAGGATACACGAGCGACACTTTCAGCACGCCCCTGGATGTGAAGCCACTCTCCGACAGTACCAGCACGGCCAAATGGTTCCAAGAGAGACAACGTGCGTAGGAGCCCAAACGGACCCGAGCGAAGCCTTAAATAAACTTATGGAGTGTTTGGACCAGCTGCGTGCCAGCGACAGTTCTCAAACCTCAGGAAGTCTGTCACCTTTAACCAAGGAACAAATGTGTGAGGAAGAAAGTGGAAGCATGGGAAAGAAAGTAACGAGCAACTCCAACATGGCGGAGGATGATAGAGATACAACTTGTAGTCGTGTTGAACACGTCACTCAAGAGGAGGAATCATCTCTGGCTTCAGGGAAGGAAGAAGAAAAGAACGAGGTAGTGTACCAAGACTGCTCAGAGAGCCACTCGGACTCACAAAGCGCTAATGAGAAAAACCCGAACGAGAAGGTCCAAGATGAAAAGGAGATCGAATGGAAGGGTTGTCTCATCCGTCGACCTTCATCTCAGTCCTCTCCTGCATGCTCGTCTTCAACCCGAAAGGCTGAAGATCAAAGTGCAATCCAGCAAGCACAAGATATTTCATGCTGTATCCTCCACTTGCCATTTGAGAAGGTGCTGTCTTCTGGTGTTTATGGAGCCAGCATTTCTTCCCCGTCGCTTGGGTCACCAATAAATTACACTTATCGCCCCCCTCAGCTAGCTCATGAGCGTGTCAGCGTTTTAAGTCCCTCCCTGGACGAGCTGTCGTCGCACGACGAGCTCATCTCCACCGATATAGACGACATCGACCTGTTTCCGACGCGAATCTACACCCGAGGGAAACTCGCAGAGGTCGCGTCCAGGAGATGCCACAGTTCCGACCTGTGCTTGCTGTATCCGAAGAGACTGACATGCACCACTTGCGGATCTCACACCTTCAAAGAGCTGAACAGGGCCAAAACGTGCCATTACGATGATGTGGAAGATTCGGACGAGGTCGAGGCCCAGCGACGCCTCCGAAACGCAGCTGGGAAGGGTCACGTGACTAGGAGAACACACTCGCAGTCGAAGCACAAATTCAGAGCTTCACATCACCGAGAAAAGGCCGAAAGTCAGCATGATTCGTCGCGTTCTGAGCTTTTTTGCTACGAGACATGCACGTGCTCGACGGGGAAGAGCCCCAAAGCGGCTACCGCTCGCCAAGGTAAAATGTTCAGAGCAGCTCTTAGTTTTCTCAAGAAGACCACAAAGAAAAGAAAAAGGCACATTTATTTCCCACATGATTAAAAAGAACGAATGAATGAAGTGTCTGGGGACACAGTTCTAGTGAAGGGGAAGATTTAGGTGGCTGGGTCTGATGATTATGATTGCTCGATTGACTTGAGTCCTTTTGTTCCAGCGGAGCGATGGTGCAGAGCAACCTCAGATCAGCTCCCGAGGGACGGCGTTGGCGTGAACACCAGATCAAAAGCATGCCGAGCTCAGCCGTTACCGCAGCGACCACGTAACCAGCACTCTTCTCTTACCCTTCATTTGTCTTCGTTTCATTCTAGTAGGAGTAATTAACATCTGACCAGGAGAATTCTCATGCGTCTGGCGAACTTCATCATTCGTTGACCATCCTCAAAAATGCCGAGCAGAACCTTATGCACTAACAGTCTCGTTTATTAGTCATAGAGCAATAAGTGATGAGTACACTGTGTGTGTGTGTGTGTGTGTGTGTGTGTGTGTGTGTGTGTGGTACAGAAAGACTGACGCAGAGAAAAGCTCGCTTTAAGCCACCGGTGTGTCAGGGTTCCAGAAACGACGAAGAGGACGATAACGATGAGCGTGAGGATGAAGAGGAAGAGCAGGAAGTGGTTCAGTACCACAGGACAAAAGGTGTGAATCCCGAACCGCAGTTCACTCGTATTTTCTTTCTTTTTTTCTTTTTTTCTTTTTTTTTTAAATGGAACTAATCTGCGTCTTCATTCACTAAACTGCATTTGTTTAATTAAGTGTCTATTCTGCACAGACGCTTTTATATTTATTGAATCTTTACTGAAAGATACCACAGTGGACTTTTTTGGTGATTTTGTCCACTGCATGCTGTTTGCTTCCTTCCTTCTTTCCCTCCATACTTAGTTCCTGTGAAAAAATGCCTTGTCACACACAGACACACACACACACACACACACACGCACAGACGCACGCACGCACAGACAGACAGACACACGCACAGACGCACGCACGCACAGACACACGCACAGACGCACGCACGCACAGACAGACAGACACACGCACAGACAGACAGACACACGCACAGACAGACAGACACACGCACAGACAGACAGACACACGCACAGACAGACAGACACACGCACAGACAGACAGACACACGCACAGACAGACAGACACACGCACAGACAGACAGACACACGCACAGACAGACAGACAGACAGACACACGCACAGACAGACAGACAGACGCACGCACAGACAGACAGACAGACGCACGCACAGACAGACAGACAGACGCACGCACAGACAGACAGACAGACGCACGCACGCACAGACAGACAGACAGACGCACGCACGCACGCACAGACAGACAGACGCACGCACGCACAGACAGACAGACAGACGCACGCACGCACGCACAGACAGACAGACGCACGCACGCACAGACAGACAGACGCACGCACGCACGCACAGACAGACACACGCACGCACGCACGCACAGACAGACAGACACACGCACGCACGCACAGACAGACAGACACACGCACGCACGCACAGACAGACAGACACACGCACGCACAGACAGATAGATAGATATAAGTTCTTAATTATGAAAAACAAAACCATAGATTGTTTTTGGTAATTAAGAACTTCTTTCTTTCTTTCTTTTAAACCTGTGCTTTTTTTTCCTTTATTTATTTATTTATTTATTTATTTATTTACATTTTTGATCATCTAGTATTTATTCAAAGCTGTTGTTTCTCTCTTTTACAATGAGCTCCCTCTCTCTCTCTTTTCTGGAAGTTCTCTAATGTAATTTGCTGCAGTTTATACTTCTTTCACGCCGAATTCCTCTTTTTTCCTCTTCACAGGAGCCACTATAAGAGGTGGAGCTCGATGCTAAACGTCACTACAGTTCACCTGGTCGTCCAGATAGACAATAAAACCACATGCTGCATTTGTTTTTTTTGTTTTTCCTGTGTGTTTGCATTTGATGGAAGTTTTGGATTTGGAGTTTTTGGGTTGCACGGTCGCCACGGTTACCGTATGAAACCTAGCTGCACCTTCTGCACCTGTGTTCATATTCGATTTAACGCCTCTTTATTATAATCTTTTTCCTGCTCAGCCACTTTATTTCACTGGCAGTGTTTCAAAACTGATGATAATAAGAAGAAGAAAAATGTGTCTGGATTCTCTGTACATATTCTAATAAAGCATTTATATGGGTGACACCAAGGAGTTTCTCTGCTTCTTTGCATATTTTAAATATATTGTAATTAAAATGCTAATAAAACAGTTCCTTAGGAGCAAAAGTTAGCAAACTGTATTTTCTGTGTTGCTGAGGTGGAACCATCAAGGAATCTGTATCAGTATCTTTTACTAGATAGAGTTCAGTGGTACAGATGTTCTCAAAAAGGTTGTGAGCTCAAATCCCAGCACCACCAAGCTGCCATTGGTGGTCTCTAGCCTGAGTATGAATATTAGTGTCTGCCAAATGCTATAAATGTATGTGTAATCCACTCTTTGGAGGCGATTTTGTGCAGCTTGGGATGGTTTCTCATCAACACCTTGGGTGGTTCCATGAAATTCCGGAGTAAGAACGGGCGCTTTGAGGATGGATTGGACTGTAGTTAATGTCAACAGTCTCCTACACTGACTCAGGACTACTTTTCGCTTCTGATCATCATCATTGTACCCTGCAAAATTGTATATCTGCTACAAATGGACTAGCAGCAACCCAGATGAGGATGGGTTCCCTATTAAGTCCGGTTCTTCTCAAGGTTTCTTCCTTATACCGTCTCGGGGAGTTTTTCCTTCATCAGGGACAAACTTACACTTATAAAGAACATCTTCACTTTTAATCACCACATTATCTGTGTAAAGCTGCTTTGAGACAATGTTAATTGTTAAAAGCGCAACACAAATAGAATTGAATTGAATTGAATTAATCGAGCAACAAAGTACCTTTTGGTACATTTCAGAAGGTTTTTAGCCTGAGTATGAATATTTGTTTTAAAAGATTCTTCCCTGCCATGATGCTTCATCTAAAACATCTAGGAAAATCTTCTCTACAAATACAGGTGTCAGTTAATCCTTGATATTCAGCAAAAATGCAGATGTAAGTATTTCATGAGAAAACCAGAGCCCTGGGTGAAGAAATCTGGGCGGTAAAACCAGACTCGAATCATTATATGTGTAGAAGAGAAAAGAAAGACGGAACTGAGGGTGTTTACATGATGTTTAGTATGTAACACATTGGGAATTGGAGTCTTGGGAGGAGCACAAAATATTGTGTTCATGATTACAGCAGCAGCTCTCAGGAAAAGATTCTTGGCTGATATTAGACACCTGAGATTTCCCATCTACTGTTACATGATATTTCTGTCTGGACGATAGATAGATAGATAGATAGATAGATAGATAGATAGATAGATAGATAGATAGATAGATAGATAGATAGATAGATGCTACCTTATTTGCTAAACTATTGCATGTGATCTAGTTTTTTTTATTTTATTTTTTTATTATATATCATTTATTTTTTATATAATAAAAAAATCCAGAATCTCAGTAAAATATCATTCAGCAAATTAGTTGTATTATATTTTATAATCTGCTAAAAGAAATATGTAAAACTATATTCTCAATAATTTCCTGTTCAAGTCGACAGACAATATTTAAGCTGTGTTGATTAGTTGTATTCAAATTGTTGCTCGACCAATCACAGGACTTGCTTGGAGCCAATCACTGATGCGGCCTCGTTATTTAAACTCAGGTGAAGCAAACCCTTGTTTGGGTATTGGTCTTTGTTTAAGACAGAAGTTGTTTGTGTGAGTGTGTCTGCAGAGACTGTTTATTTTAAGACTTTGTTTGTTTTAGCAGCTTTGCTAATTAATATTAACAACTAAAAGTTTGCTGTTTTTTTCCCCCTCAGTTTTCTCCCTTGCCTCTTGCTCAAAGGCTGAAGATATGGTTGTTGCAGCTTCCCATAATCCACCTGGATTTGAACCTTATGCCCAAAGTGTTCCTTCTGGGGTGAATCCGATGCAAGGAGCTCGACATGCAGGACCTACTCACTACAGACCCCCCAATCTCAATCACCCGGACCGTCAACAGCAAGGCAACTGGCCGTTTTTCTATGTTCAACCCCCGCAACCTTACATGCCTTGCCAGTGGCCCATGCCTATGAGTTATGTTCCTTATGGAGGCTTCCCTGGGATGGGTAAGTTGCTATGTTTAGTTTGGTTCAATTGTGTGGTCCTAATAAAGGCTGTACTGAAAAAGCTCTTAAGTGCTTGTTTTAACTCCTGTTAGTCCTCCTTCATGTAACATGATCTGTATCATCTGCTTTCATCATAAAAGTAACTGGTGACTTTCTTTTAATAAGTAAACTGATCCCCCCCCCCCTGAACAAAGCTGCAAATCTTATCTTATCAATCCCCCTGTTGATATGGCCAAAAGTGGGACTAGCTTTGCTTCTTTAGCCTTAAATGTAACTTTAATCCATGTTGTCTTTGTCCAAGGTTATGGAATGGTGTTGCCACCCTTCCCTCCTGCCTCCTATGTAGAAGCTCCTGGTTATATCCTTCCCCACAACCAGTTGCACATGGTCGACTACAGACGCATGGTGTCGCCCCACCTTGCTCCCACGATGGCGTATCAGGCTCGTCGCTTCCGCTATCAGCACACACCATCTGGTCGAGTCATGGTCAGTTCAGAAGTTCAAACCGAGCCTGTTCGTGCTGATTCTCACCAACAGGGCTGCAATGCTGTGACGAGCACCCAGAGCAGCTCCGAGTCAGGAAGAAGTACGGACTCTCTCGTTTTATCATCGCCTAAACCAAATGAAGGCAAATCCACTTGTCCTGAAAAGGGCTGCACTGTGTTGTCCAGCAGGATGCCTGGAGAAACAGCCAGAGTTGCTACTGTTCAAAATGGTGGGATTCTATTTGAAGCGGAGGAGGTAAGGATCGAATGTAGTGGCTCCCCTTCTGCAATGAAGATCACTCATTCCAAGGAGACCACTGAGCTAGCCAGCAATGCTGATGGTGAGCTCTTGCAGTGTAACATGGGATCTGCAGAGGATGTGGTCTTGCAGTGTTTCCAAACTGTGTCATTTGGAAATGATGAGGAAAGTGAAGGTATAAAAGATGCCAGCCACTTGGAGGATCCTTGCCATGATATTCTAATGGTTTCATGTCCCTCAAATGGTTCCGTAAGCACATTAGATGGCTCAATTGTGGCACCTGTTGAACCAGTCAACAGTACACTGGTTGTTCAAGGGGATCCCAGCTTAGTAAAAAGTGCGCAGGAGATCTGTGGAAACCCCAAGAACATTCACTTAAAAATCTTGCGACTACCCCTTGACCTGCAGTGCTTGGACGAGTTGCGGCAGATGGAGGCCTCGGTCTGGTCTGTAGAGTCTTTAATGCCTTATGTGCCTACTTCAGAATGGATGATGCAAAATAGCCTGATGACCTCAGGGGATCCATCTCTTGCCACAGTAATGAAGGCTCCTGCAGAGAGTAATCAATTAAACCACTTGCCAGAAGATGCAGCTCCATGTTTGCTGAAACCTGGAACAGTGATTGAACTTGATGGCCAAGACCCTATGACTTCACTAGAATCCCTATCACCATTCCTCCCATCAGTGAGCAGACTAGCGGACTTTGGTAATTCATACTACAATAAACTATCCTCTAATTTTCAGAAGATCAGCAATCCTGGTAACTGGGCGAAGGGGCAACCTGAAGCCTGTCAAGATGTCAAAATCCAGTCTCGCCACCCAATCATTACAACCCAAAGTCCCAATGATCCTAAGAAATTGAAAGATGAGACATCCAACCAAAGGGTTATATCTGGAGTTGGCCTTTCTGATCAGCATTGCGTTGCAAATTTATTCCCAGATTTGCCTCTCAAACGCAAAGTGCGGATGTGTGAAAGCTGTTTGAAACATGGTGCAAATGTCTGCCCTGGTAGTCCAAGCAGCAAGACCGGCAACATGAGAAAAAACAAAGTGGCGGACAAGCTCAAGAGTCCATTGTGTGCAACGTGCATGTGCAATCCTGAAAAAGCTAGGTCCTACACGTCAACTATTAAAGGCAACCTGGAGTTGAATAACGCAAATAATGAAATTAGTGAAGTCTCAGAAAATGTTAATCCGCAAAAAATCTGCTCCAAAAAGTTGTTCAATGTTCAAAATACCTATTCGGGTAAACATTCGGAGAAATGCCCCATGTCCTGCCAGTCCAAGTTGCGAGAGCAGAATTGCTCATGTGAGGATAAGAAGGCTTCGCGCTCTACTTTGCCATGGTACAATAACTGCCCGCATGGTGACCTCAACTGGGAAAGGAAGGAGGAAAACCAGGCGGTTTTGGCGATGGAGAAATGGCGGGAAACCGAGCAGAATCTCATTGGTGGCAAGTCTTCAAATTCATCTAACTTTTGCAGAATGTTTAAGCCTATTGCTGTTATAGTTTTTTCACTTTTTTTTTTTTTTAGAAAAGTCGTGGAGAGGAAGCAGGCAGGTGTCTGATAGCGAGAGTACCAAAAGTGGAGGAAAGATGAGGACCCGTAATAAACCAAAACAATGTACACAATCACTAGGTGAGTATAGGTTTTGTGGTACCCTGGTCAGGATCATCTTGGGTCTCAAGAGCTTGAAGACTGATTTTCACTGGTGGTTCTGGGACCTGTTTGAAACTTGTGTCCCTAATTAATTTGAAAATGGGTTTTTGGCCTTCTGTCAACACAAGTGTTTCCAGTCAACAAAAGCATAGCTTTTTGCAAATGTTCAAGTTGATTAATTTAAACTGTTTGAAAAATCACAGCACACTGCAACATGTAAAGAGTCGGAAAGTAAATAAACAGCGGTGGAAATGACTCGTGTCTGTAGCATTTTTTTTGTTTTGTACAGGGACGCAAGTGTTTTCAGACATTAGTGTAGATAAGCAACTTTTGCGAAACTGTTGTGGAACTAGTCTCCAGTGTTGGCATGTTGGCTGTAAAGCCACAAGTTTTTGGGGCTGAGATCTTTGTGGTTAAACATTTATTTTATTTTTAACATTCCTTGTTTGTCTTTTTTTCCAGAAGTTCACAGAAGAGACACAAGATACTGAAGACACGATTTGCACGTTGACTGAACAGACAAGCGCACGTTTTATCACGTTTTAAATGTCACGTATATATTTTTCCACTTCCTTTAAAGAAAAGCACAGCTCACTTTTATACAGTGATTTAAATAAAGCACTTTTGATGTTTTCCATGGTTTTGTGGTTCTTGTGTACCAGTTTAAAATGGTTTTGTGGCAATTTATGGCTAAGACTAAGTACATGTTTGTGCCGAGAATTTGAATCGGGGAAGTGGTAGCTTAATTTCAGATATTTGTCTTCTGATCAGATGTAAGCTCAAATCCCAGCACCACCAAGCTCCCACTAAAGGGTCCTGGAGCAAGGCTATTAAATTTCAATTGCTCAGTTGAAGAGCTGGAGTAGTTTACAATGCCTAAGTGTTAATGTTTTGATGCAGGTTATGTTGACCTTAAGCTATAAGGAAGTGGTAAGTGGATACGCTTTTGACTTGTGATCGGAAGGTCATGGGTTCAAAACCTAGCACCACCAAGCTGCTGCTGCAGGCCATTACCCCTCGATTGCTCAGTTGTATGACCCATTTACTGCAAGTCATTTTGGGTAAGGGTTTCTACCAAATGCCATGTTATATAAATGTGTCTAATGCTAAGATGCACTGAAGATTGGGATGACTGTGTAAAGGGTTTGTAGTTTTAAAGATTTCAGAAGTATTCTGCTCTGGTTTCTTCTAACAAGCTCTGGAGATAATGGGTAAAAAAAATGTGAACCCTTAACTTGCATTTTGAAAAGTACAAATTTCGTGATCTTCACCAATCTCGTCTCAATTTGACCCATGACCTGGTTTTTGCCCATGACTAGAATGTGTGCTGGTGGGGATTCAGTCAACCACAAAGTGAGGAGGTCTGGGGTGCAGTCAGCATTCAAGTCACTCCCAAAGGTGTCCACTCAGGTTGGATTTCTATAGCAGGAGATCGGGTTTTAAACAATGTAAAGCAGAGCTTTATGGAGCTGAACAATACCCCTTTGTGCACAGGGGTATTGTCGTGCTGGAACAGGTTTTGGTCTCCTAGTTCAAGTGAATGGAAAATGTCTGTCTACCACATCTAAAGACTTCCCATGCAACTGTGTTTTTGGGAAGAACCCAATTGTCCTGTATGTTAAAAGCACATTTCAGCAAGACCGTGAAAATTATGGATAAATATTGTGTAAAAAAAAATCAAAATTTAGTTTTGGGTACAGCAGGTTTTGCATTTATTATGGTCTTTGGGTTCTAATGTGAGGCTGGAATTGAATGATGCTAGCACAGGCTATGGTCTAGTTTCCTCAGAAATTCTCAAGAGCAATAGAATATTTAAAATTATATTTAATATTCACGAGTAACACTTAACTCACTGTCAAGCTACATGCCTCTGAGATTCCAGTAACCTTGTTCCCTTCTGCTCTTGGGATCGTCCTGATCCTTCCTATTGCACTATTTTTAGATGGAGTTCGCTACGTGAAAACTGAAGTCTAAATGTCCATGAGGTTGCTGTGGAAGTCAAACCATAATAAACAAACCGAGAGAATGCTTGTGTGTTACAATCTGTGGTGGGGAAACGTTTACTTTAACTTCTACATTTTGTGAAATCAGTCGTTCCTTTTTTTAGTTATGAGGGTCAAAACGTAACTGGTGAAATACGCAGCAGTTCTGACCGGCGCTTGGTGTATCTACTGCTCCCCAACATACAGTTCAACATCAGTTCCACATCGAGCAGAACATTTAGAGAGGAATAAATGATGAAACTCCAGACTGGAACTCGCCACAACACGCGTGACCTCGCTTACATGATTTTTTTTTTAGTTGAAAAGGTTTGGGGCTCATGATAATTGTAATAAAATTATTAGCTGTTAGTGCTTAAGGCTGGGAGTTATCATTCAAATGTGTTTATTATTAAACATATAAAAAAATACATGTACAATAAAATATATATACGTAAGGCATGCTGGATCAAAATTCCATCACAGTGATGCTAACCTCAGGCTAAACTCTAAGAACCTGTAACGAGTTGAATATCCGCTCGATATACAGGAATAAACCGTAGCTACACGCCGTGTAACATCGTTAAGTCTTGCGGTGCGGCTGAGAAAATGTTTATGAACAAATAATTTATTCAAACTTAAAAAAAATTAATAAATACAAAGTCTTTCTTCAGATCCACGTTTTTTTTATCAAGGCTAACGATCAAAATTCTTATAGCTAACCATTTTCAATTCTATTTTCCTCCTAAAGCTAGATCGATCTCGATTCGTTTCATATTCCGAAATCAAATTCTGATGTTGATCACATGACGGTAACGTCTAACCTGGATCTTTAAATAAATCAATAAATCGATTCAATTGGTGCTACTGTTTCTGAATCTCAGTAATGTAGTTATTATTTGCTGTATCGCCATGGCAACACCAATCTTTCTCCTAAACGGTACTCTGGCTTATTCCGTAAAGCTCCGCGAGCGTGTGAAACCTTGGCCCCCACTCGTCTAAATAATCGTAATCGAGCTCGAGATCGTCGTTAGATTGCAGCGAGCTGAGCGACTCGGCGACGGAGCCCTCGCCTTCGTAGGCGAACGTCTGGAGCGAATCGTACACCGCTGCTCCGACATCCAAATCCCCTTCACAAAGTTTTGCTAGCATGCAACTGTAAATGTTACTGGTGTTAGCATTAGCGCTGGTTTTCTTAGCATCCTTCTGAGTGACGTAGCAAGACAGGCTTGGGATCTCGTTCTGCTTTTCCTGTCGTAGCAAAAAGTTGTGTGGTTTTATGTCCTTGTCGTTAGCACGTCGCTGCTTAGGGCCGTTAAACACCAGTTCAGCATAGCTTAGTGTTTCTGTGTGTGTCTTCCACAGTTTGGTCATGTCGAAGGCTACCGTGTCTTCCTCCCCGCCGCCTTCGTCATCATAATGAACAATGTTTTCTCGCACGTTTTCTTCCTCGCCGCTGAGGAAAGGCTTTTTAGTGCCACTGCTTACAAGCAGTATGAGAACAAACAGTGCTGCAGAGAGAAAACACCAGAATTACTACAGTGAAGCAACATTTTAGTCTTTACTTTCAACCCCCTTAATTATACGCCCCCTAAACCCTACCCCTAAACACTTTAACCTCTATTTACTGGCATAAAGCATTTTACAGTCTCAACCCCCTCAACAATACTTCTTTTAAACCCTGCACCCTTAACTCTAAACTCTTCACAGTACACCCTTAACATGACCCCCTGAACCTTCTGTCCTGAATACTACACCTCAAACCCTATACCCTGAACTCAACATTCCAAACACTAACCCTAAAACCTACACTTCAACACTACACCCCAAACCCTAAACTCTATTTACGAAAACCATACACTCTAAATCATCCACTCAGGACACCACACCCCAAACCCTACACATAATGAGGTACCGAGCACAACGGAGCCGCAGGCCAGCATGGTGGTTAGCGCCGCCATGCTCAGGTTAGCTGGGAGGACGTGAGGTTCAGCGTTGCGGCAGGATGAGACGTTTTCGTCTGCGTCACACTCACACACTCGGATCGTCAAGGTGTGTGTGCTGGACAGGACCGGCTCTCCTCCGTCGGACACGGTGATGGGAAGGTGGTACACACTCTGGGCCATCCAGCCGCCCCGCCGCGTCAGGACCCTCGCAGAGTTATCTTACAGACGATGAGATAGACGATGAGACAGACAGACGGGGAAAGTGTGAGAGACAAGAAGACTGCTAGACTGTTACCGTGGTTATCTATGAGGGTGAAGTTGGGATTTGTCCGTGCTTCCAGAGCGAGCGAGTAACGGAAATGCTGCCCTCCAATCGGCTCGTCCGCGTCCACTGCTCTTATCGATTGGACCAGCTAAGACACACACACAATTCAGTTATCAGGAATTCAGAATACACCAACATGTGTGTAGCTACCTCCAGAAGTAACCCTACCTGTCCTGCTCTTGAGCTGTCACACAGGAAAGCATCGCGATGATTCGCTATTGGTGGATTATCGTTGACGTCTAAAACTCTTATAGCCACAGACACACTCGCTGTTCTCAGTGGGTTATCTGACCAAATACAAACACAACTTATTTTATACAGCTATTAAAACACCTACAAATAGATTTAAGTCAAAATCGCACCTGTTTCCGTAGCAATCACAGTAAAATTATGCCAGCCGATGTTCTCTCTGTCTAGACGAAGGACAGTCATGAGAGAACCACTGACCACGCCCACTGAGAAATACTGATCCGGATCACTGGCACGATCAATCATGTACCTGCACACACACACACACACACACACACACACACACACACATTACAATTTACTAGTTCGCGCTTCGGTACGTACCTCGGATTTTAAGTCACGTTTCGGTAGTAGTTAATATTAATTAGTAGTAATCTAATACACACTCTCGAATAATATGCTAATTAGCTTGTATGATAATCTTAGATTTTATATTCTCTCACCGTATCGAGTTGTTAGCGGCGTCTGGGTCACGTGCCGAAATGGTGACCAGCGCGGTGCCGATTTCAGCGTCTTCGCGAACCTCGGCGTAATAAAGCGTGGAGCTGAACTGCGGCGGCTCATCCACGTCCTCAATGTTCACCTGCACGATTGTCATATCGCTGAACGGACCGTTTACCGAAAAGCGTTTGTCTACGTGCGTGTTCGCAGCCTCCACTTTAATTGCGTAGCTACGCGCCGTCTCGTAGTCCAGACACTGAAACACAAACAAGGGTTAAAACGGCAAATAAACGTCAGCGATATGTACAGGTCTCAGACGCCTCTTTTTGCGAGCACCTGTTTGACAGTGATAATGCCATAGGTGTTGGTGGAGTCGGCGCCGACGTCGAACGCATCTCGTCCTTTTCCGTCGATCACTCTGTAGCGCGTCTCCGCGTTGATACCCAGATCCTGATCCCGAGCTTCGACGTGACCCACGACAGAGCCGACCGGAGCGGATTCCAGGATGCTCATTTGATACACCTCTGAGAGAACAAGATTATGAATGAACCCAATGCGTTAAAAACTTTAGCATATTAATATGCGTAGTGCAAAATATACAAAATGTTAGCTAGTATGAAAATACAAAAGATGTCGATTCCACAACACTGTGGTTGATTGTGACTGGTCAGATTAGCTTTCCAGATTAGCTTTTCTAACAACTCTGGCAGGAGTTCTCGTTTCTATAGTAACCACTCAATCACAGAGAGGTGAAGCTGTATCTTTAGGTTTTCCTGTCGTTCTTTTGTTTTGTTTAAATAACCCCAAGAGTGAGAGTGTTTAAAGCTTCTACAACGTACACGAGAACGTTTTTGTTCTCCCATAAAATTACCGTAACTGATTAAAAAGTCAAATCTTTCCATCATGCTGTTAAAGGAAAACCATCAGCTGATGAACGAAGTTGTTAGTTCTTACTTTGAGTGAAGCGGGGAGGGTTGTCATTGACGTCGCTCAGAGTGACGTTGACGGTTGTCGATGTTGTCAAACCTCCCAGCTGACCCGCCATGTCCTTAGCCTCAATTACCACCTCGTATTGACCCTTGATCTCTCGATCCATGTCCGGCAATGACACTCGCACCTCACCTACAGAAAAAGACAAAGATATAAGTATAAAGAGAACTTTTTTTAATTTTATTAGCAAATAAACTCTTTCCACGAAAAAACTGCCAACATGGTTAACACGGCTTCCCTGAGGAAAGGCCAATAACCGACCAATCAAAGTGCAATTTCTTTTTTCACGTGACTTTAATAAGAAATAAATAGATAAATAAAAAAAAATATTAAACAAAATCTGTAATATACCCAAGCCTGAGACATGAAATTTCATTTTGTGCTAGCTACTCACTGAGCTAGCTTAGCTAGGATGCTAGCTAAGCTGCATAGTTATACTAAAAAAAAGATTTATTTGGCAACTTCAAGCTTTTTATTTAGATTGAGCTGAATGTTAGCTAAACTATTGAGTTTTTGTAAACGAGGTAATTGATTTGTACGTCTGATTCTTGCCTGTGTGTCGATCCACAGAGAAATACGGCTGTCCCTTCACAACGCTGTACACCACTCGAGCGCTGTTACCGTACGACGGGTCATCACCGTCCGTCGCCGTCACCCGAATCACAGATGTTCCTACGATCGGAAAACATAAACCCGTTTATTCAGAGAAGACTCCGCATGAACCTCAGAGGACAAACAGAAAGATCAGATATAAATTAGATTTGAAGGTTAGACTAAGAAAACTGCTTTTCTCTCCCCAAGGGTTCACCTTAGACTTAGTTTAAAGCTAAATAAAACAGAGAAGATAGAAATCAATGCACTTTTGTAGTCACTTTTGACTCACATTTTTCTAATAGTGTACAACCTACCAACAGGAGACATCTCAGGTACGGTGGCCTTGTAGGGTCCATCTGGGAATTTGGGCTCGTTGTCATTAATATCCTGGATCTTGACGATGAAGCGTGACTCGGGTTCGAGCGCCTGGCCTGTGTGGCGGTGAGTTACCTGAGCACGCAAGATGTAGTGATCTTTCATCTCACGGTCCAGCCTCTGTACAGCGTGGATATCACCTACACACACACACACACACACACACACACACACACGTATTGGTGGTGGTGTTATTATAATTATAATTTATTATATTGACACTGATAATAAAATTCCTTGTGTGTGTGTGTGTGTGTGTGTGTGTGTGTGTGTGTGTGTGTGTGTGTGTGTGTGTGTGTGTGTGTGTGTGCACGTTTTTCCCCACCGGTGCTTTCATCCAGTGTGAACGTGGTTCCTGCACCTTCCCCCGATAGAATATATTTAACAGATCCATCTCCATTATCCAAATCTGAGTGAAGCTGAAACACACACACACACACACTACAGTACAGTATAGTATAGTAATGTATAGTACACAACAGTATACTACAGTACAGTATAGTAATGTAATGTATAGTACAGTACAGTACAGTATACTACAGTATAGTATAGTAATGAAATACAATACACTATATTATAGTAATGTATAGTACAATACAGTACAGTACAGTATAGTAATGTATAGTACACAACAGTATACTACAGTACAGTATAGTATAGTAATGTAATGTATAGTACAGTATAGTAATGTATAATACACAACAGTATAGTACAGTATAGTAATGTATAGTACACAACAGTATACTACAGTACAGTATAGTATAGTAATGTAATGGATAGTACAGTACAGTACAGTATAGTAATGTATGGTACACTACAGTACAGTATACATTACTATACTATACTGTAGTATACTGTACTGTAGTGTACTATATATTACTATACTGTACTATACTGTAGTGTATTATAGTAATGTATAGTACAATACAGTACAGTACAGTATAGTAATGTATAGTACACAACAGTATACTACAGTACAGTATAGTATAGTAATGTAATGGATAGTACAGTATAGTAATGTATAATACACAACAGTATAGTACAGTATAGTAATGTATAGTACACAACAGTATACTACAGTACAGTATAGTATAGTAATGTAATGGATAGTACAGTACAGTACAGTATAGTAATGTATGGTACACTACAGTACAGTATACATTACTATACTATACTGTAGTATACTGTACTGTAGTGTACTATATATTACTATACTGTACTATACTGTAGTGTATTATAGTAATGTATAGTACACAACAGTATACTACAGTACAGTATAGTATAGTAATGTAATGGATAGTACAGTACAGTACAGTATAGTAATGTATGGTACACTACAGTACAGTATACATTACTATACTATACTGTAGTATACTGTACTGTAGTGTACTATATATTACTATACTGTACTATACTGTAGTGTATTATAGTAATGTATAGTACACAACAGTATACTACAGTACAGTATAGTATAGTAATGTAATGTATAGTACAGTATAGTAATGTATAATACACAACAGTATAGTACAGTATAGTAATGTATAGTACACAACAGTATACTACAGTACAGTATAGTATAGTAATGTAATGGATAGTACAGTACAGTACAGTATAGTAATGTATGGTACACTACAGTACAGTATACATTACTATACTATACTGTAGTATACTGTACTGTAGTGTACTATATATTACTATACTGTACTATACTGTAGTGTATTATAGTAATGTATAATACAAAACAGTATAGTATAGTAATGTATAGTACAATACAGTACAGTATAGTATAGTAATGTAATGTATAGCTGTAATGCAATGTATATACACTACAGTACAGTATACTACAGTACAGTATAGTATAGTAATGTAATGTATAGATGTAATGTAATGTATATACACTACAGTACAGTATACTACAGTACAGTATAGTATAGTAATGTATAGTATAGTACAATACACTACAATATAGTATAGTAAAACACTGCAGTATAGTATGGTACATTATAGTATATTATACTACAGTACAGTACAGTATAGTAATGTAATGTAATGTATAGTACAGTATAGTAATGTATAATACACAACAGTATAGTACAGTATAGTAATGTATAGTACACAACAGTATACTACAGTACAGTATAGTATAGTAATGTAATGGATAGTACAGTACAGTACAGTATAGTAATGTATGGTACACTACAGTACAGTATACATTACTATACTATACTGTAGTATACTGTACTGTAGTGTACTATATATTACTATACTGTACTATACTGTAGTGTATTATAGTAATGTATAGTACACAACAGTATACTACAGTACAGTATAGTATAGTAATGTAATGTATAGTACAGTATAGTAATGTATAATACACAACAGTATAGTACAGTATAGTAATGTATAGTACACAACAGTATACTACAGTACAGTATAGTATAGTAATGTAATGGATAGTACAGTACAGTACAGTATAGTAATGTATGGTACACTACAGTACAGTATACATTACTATACTATACTGTAGTATACTGTACTGTAGTGTACTATATATTACTATACTGTACTATACTGTAGTGTATTATAGTAATGTATAATACAAAACAGTATAGTATAGCAATGTAATGTATAGATGTAATGTAATGTATATACACTACAGTACAGTATACTACAGTACAGTATAGTATAGTAATGTATAGTATAGTACAATACACTACAATATAGTATAGTAAAACACTGCAGTATAGTATGGTACATTATAGTATATTATACTACAGTACAGTACAGTACAGTATAGTAATGTAATGTAATGTATAGTACAGTATAGTAATGTATAATACACAACAGTATAGTACAGTATAGTAATGTATAGTACACAACAGTATACTACAGTACAGTATAGTATAGTAATGTAATGGATAGTACAGTACAGTACAGTATAGTAATGTATGGTACACTACAGTACAGTATACATTACTATACTATACTGTAGTATACTGTACTGTACTGTACTATATATTACTATACTGTACTATACTGTAGTGTATTATAGTAATGTATAGTACAATACAGTACAGTACAGTATAGTAATGTATAGTACACAACAGTATACTACAGTATAGTATAGTAATGTAATGTATAGTACAGTATAGTAATGTATAATACACAACAGTATAGTACAGTATAGTAATGTATAGTACACAACAGTATACTACAGTACAGTATAGTATAGTAATGTAATGGATAGTACAGTACAGTACAGTATAGTAATGTATGGTACACTACAGTACAGTATACATTACTATACTATACTGTAGTATACTGTACTGTAGTGTACTATATATTACTATACTGTACTATACTGTAGTGTATTATAGTAATGTATAATACAAAACAGTATAGTATAGCAATGTAATGTATAGATGTAATGTAATGTATATACACTACAGTACAGTATACTACAGTACAGTATAGTATAGTAATGTATAGTATAGTACAATACACTACAATATAGTATAGTAAAACACTGCAGTATAGTATGGTACATTATAGTATATTATACTACAGTACAGTACAGTATAGTAATGTATAGTACAATACAGTACAGTTTAGTAGTATAAATGTATATTAGGGTATATATAATGGTAATATAGTATTGTATATAAGTAGAATGGATAAAAGTAGTTTACAGTTTACAGTTTTTCCCAGTATAAATGTAGTATATGTTAGTATATAAATATACATATAGTAATGCGGTAAGTATCAGTAATATAGTTGTAAAGAGTTTTGTTAGTCGTTCACACCTTTCCAACGTAGAGTGGTTTATCCTCGGCGTACTCTTCAAGCACAAAGAACTGGTTCCACACCCATCCTCTCTTCTCTCTTCTCAGGGGTCTCCCACTCATCCCCTCATCCCCCGCGTCCCCCTGAGACAGTGTCACTAAGCACGTAACCGCGATAACGGTGCTGAAGTGAGAACCTCGCTGCAGGAGCCACAGTGCCATGGCGGAGCTGACGGATCTCCACTCGTTCACTCGTTATTCGTCCTTCGTCCACTGCTCTGCCAGTTACCTGCTCCAACACATACACAAATCTGGTGGAAATATAAAATAGACCTCATGATCTTCCAGAATCTTTCTCAGGCTTTTTTTTTAAACCTCACACCACACACACACCATCTGCTCACTATGGAGTTAACACACAGTGAAACACATTATGTGTGTGTTTCAGACAGACAAAAGAGCCTAACAAAAGAGCAACAGCAAGAAAAGGAAACATCTCCTCCCTCCATTCATCAGTTAATCTCCGAGTCTCACACTCCATCAGCCCTTTAGTGAGCACTTCATCTTCACTACGGAGGGAACAGCCGCTCTTTCACACACTTCGCCGCTTCTGTTCAGCGCCGTTTGACTTTTAACCCTCCGTAGGTGTCCTGAAGGAGTTTACAAATTCAGCATGCACAATGTGCGTGTTTAGTGAAAGATCTCGCCGTGTCTCTCCTCCGATTCTAATTCTACCACTTTTCTCATGGATCATTGTAATGTGGCCAAAGGTTTGTGGACACCCGTATCTTAGATTTGTATGCTTTTTTTTTTTAACATCCCCTTCCACATTTAGTCTCCATTTGCTCTTATAATAAACTCCACTCTTCCAGGAACATGTTTCAATTAGATTGTTCAATCAGGTTGAAGCTCTATAGCAGCAGATCTTCCTCTCAATCGCATGTAAAGCGTATCTTCATGGAGCTGGAGCAGGTCTTCTTGTTCAAGAAAAGGAAAAAATTAGATGCTTCTACATCCCAAGACATCCAAAGGAGGAACCACTTATGGCTTGAAATGTCAGGTGTCCCAATACTTTGGTCCACAAAGTGTATTTAAATTAAGGTAACATTTTTCCACATATTATATGATAAAATCAATCACTGGACTGGAACTGCAGTATTTGAACTCCTAATCAACCCATGCAATTATTCAGAGCTCAATCTGGTCACATGATCACTTTCTCCATCAGCTTTTCAACAACACCAAAGGTCACTGTAGCCGATTAAAGTAAAACCCATCTGACAATATATTGGTCACATGACCGCTAACTTGGAACTTTACTGGTTAATTCAGCATTTGTGTAATGAAAAAATATTCAGACATACATCGTGAGGGAGGATTATGTTATTATTTTTCCAGCCATGTGTCATAACAAAAAAAAAAATTTAATAAAAAATGGGGTGACTTTCCCATGGGCCTCATTTTTACAAAACCCACAGCATCCTGAACGAGATCCAAGAGTCAGAGATCAAATCTCAAAAACCCCATCTCTATCCCAACACACACACACACACACACACACACACACACACACACACACACACACACTATTTTGTCACAGCTAATAAGTTGACATGCTGCGTTATTGTGTGTGTTAATCAAGTCTATTCACGGCTAATCTCTTTCTGTCTTTCTCACACACACACACACACACACACACACACACACACACACACACACACACACACACACATACACACATACACACACACACACACACACAGTTTTTCTATTTAATAAATGTAAATTAATATATATATATATTTTTTTTTTTCTTTTCTTTTTTTGTATCTATAAAACAGCCATTTTTATATTTTTATATTTTATCTATATATTTTTTATAATTATATTTTTTACACCTATAATTGTTCATGAACATAAAGTCATTTTTAAATCATAATTTATAAATGATTTTTATTATTTTTATTTTACAGTTTCATATAAATATATATATATATATAAGTAACTCTCAGCAGCATTCAGAAATAAAGTATGATATTTACAAAAGAGTTTATTTATACATATTAAACACTCGAAACCTATTTATAATATCTATTTATTATATGTTTAATATACAGTAATATATAAATACACACACGATTATGATCGTCTCTGCACAAATAAAATATATATTACAATGAATTTTATCTTACCTTTGCTCTCTCTCTCTCTCTCTCTCTCTTTCTTTCTCTCGCTCTCTCTCTCTCTCTCTCTCTCTCTCTCTTTCTTTCTCTCGCTCTCTCTCTCTCTCTCTCTCTCTCTCTCTCTCTCTCTCTCTCTCTCTCTCTCTCTCTCTCTCTTTCTTTCTCTCGCTCTCTCTCTCTCTCTCTCTCTCTCTCTCTCTCTCTCTCTCTCTCTCTCTCTCTCTCTCTCTGTTTCTTCTCCTCTTCCACTTAAAGGTCAGTTAATAGTAAAGAGGACCTCCTGCATCGTCCCTAATGTCTCACTGCATCACTTCATTTCCACTTTATCCTCTCTACATCTCTCAGAATGGCTTTACAGAGTCGCCTAGGACCAATGAGGAGGGAGATTGAGACGGGGAGAGAGAGAGAGAGAGAGAGAGAGAGAGAGAGAGAGAGAGAGAGAGAGAGAGAGAGAGAGAGAAAGAGAGAGAGAGAGAGAGACCTCCCACTTTATTTGCAATTTGCAAGTCAATAAAGAGGACCCTGTAACAAAATGGTGTGTGTGTGTGTGTGTGTGTGTGTGTTTGTGGGCAAAGAGCTAACACTTATTTTAACTTAGCGTAACGGCTTGGGAGCACACACACACACACACACACACACACACACACACACACACACACACACACACACACACACACACACACAGAGTGATGTGATGCATGTAGCTCCGTGCTAATGCCAAATTTGAGCGTTAAATTGTAGAACGCAGCGTGACAGAGTGTTCAACATGAATACATGCTCTACATTTGGATCTCGACTGTAGCGAGAAAATTATCTATCTATCTATCTATCTATCTATCTATCTATCTATCTATCTATCTATCTATCTATCTATCTATCTATCTATCTATCTATCTATCTATCTATCTATCTATCTATAATAAAGGGATAAAGAAAGAGGTAGCTCAGTGATTCACCACCAACCAGCCAATGCTGGGCCCTTAAACAAGGCCCCAACCCTCAACTGCTGTACAGTGTAAATTTGAACAATATACATTGGTCTGGATGAGGACGAAAGGCAAAAAAATATAAAAAATCCATCCATCCTTCTGCTGAATGCTTCAGAAATGTAATTTATATAAATGAAAAATAAACTTATTAATATTGAATTATTATTAATTATTAATTATTTTAATTATATTAAATAAGTGAGCCTATTTCTATATTCTATATACACACACACACACACACACACACACACACACACACACACACACACACACACATTTTGTATTGATTTTTTTTTTTTTTTTACACAGAATTTCAAAGCAATTTTCCTTTATTCACTTGTTCACCCTCTCCAGTCCTTATCTCTTTCTCATTTCATACTTTTTTCCAGACGGTTTGATTGTTGCGCGTTGATAAAAATTTAGAAATCGATGATCGGTGGTGAAATTCGCTGTGACATATTGGATGTGTTAAAGGAGAAGTTAAGAGCAGATGTTTTTCTCTCCCTCCGTCAGCACCCCTCGTTTCCTCCCTCGTCCGTTCCCCGCCTTTTGACGGAGTAATTCCTCCGTCATTGTGTCCTTTATTCTCCTCGGCACGGCTGCTTAGCGGCTTGTCGCGATCCGTCACAGCACGCTCCATTAGTCTCGCTTAAAGCAAGAAAGAGAACTAAAGGAATGCAGAACCTGGGGGGGGGGGGGGGGAGCGCTAACTAGCATAGGTAATGTGTCAGGGGGTCAAAGGCCATGGACTGGGCGACATCAGGATGGGCGACAAAGCGCCGCTAGCTAGCGTAAAACCAGATTCGCTACGCGGTGGTTGTGAGGATACGCGTTTTAGAGCAACACCATCATCAATTCTCCACACAAGATGGATTTTCTGGTACAACTTTTTTTTTACTTTTGAAGCAAAATCACTGCACAATAAAAACACACACTTTGGACAACAACGCAATTTGATTAGCCGATTGTAACTAGCACGATAAAACTAGCACTCAACACCATTCAAATTCGAATCGTGTTATTTTTCACATACCCAATTTTACGCTAGGCTAAAAAAAAAAAAAAAAAAAAAAAGATTGAAATAATGGTAGAATAAATAATACAAATATAAACAAAGAATTAAATAAAATATGAATAAATTTTAATATATAAATACATAAAAAAACCTATAAATTAAAATAATTTACAAATATACAGATTTAATTATACAGGAATTTTGTTCGGAATCTTTTGTAGTTAGCGTTCTTCAAGTTTCCTGTAAAAAAAACAACAGGCAATTAGCCAAAAATTTCTATATATATATATATGCACACATGATTTCCAAAAGTATTGGGACACCTGCCCTTTCCTGCTATACGCGGCTTTTTTCCACGCGCTACCATTAAATTTTGCATTCGCTTGAACTTGGAAACCTGAACCTGTTCCAGCATGATGATGATGCCCCCGTGCACAAAGTGAGCTCCTTGAAGATCTGGTTTACCTGTTTGAAGATGAAGATCTTGCTGCTATAGAGCTCTGATCTCATCCCTACTGAACACCTTTGGGATGAATGTGAACATTGACTGCACCCCAGGTCTCCTCACCTACATCAGTACCTGCCTTTTATAACACCCTGGTGGCTGATGAACACAAATATCCCTAAACACACTATCTCCAAAATATAGTAGAACATCTTCCCAGAAGAGTGGAGTGAATGGAGGAATGCGGAAGCCCTTTAGCAACGTGAGCTGTTGTGCACTTTATATTAACACTATATAAACACCGGCTGTATAAATAAATATTTATCATTTAAATTATTTGTACAGCACTTTTATTACATTTAAATTGTCCCCAAGTGCTTTACTAAATTAAATAGATGACAAGGTTTTAGCATCAGAAATGAGTCCCTATAAGTTTCTCGCTAAACAGTGACTCCAGTGGTGACTTTTGGTATTGAACACCTCCCTGAGATGGTAAAAAGAAACCTTGAGAGGAACCAGACTCGTCTGGGTGACACCAAATGTCTATTCACTAAAGTTATAAACTGTTCCCTGATGGACACTTGAATGCAGAATTGTCTATAGAATCTTAAGTCCAAATCCATCTTTATGTTCATATCAAATATTTCTGTAGAACCGAATATTCGTGATTCCAAACACCTTTAAGGATCACCTTTAAGGATGTGCCTCTTGTTCATATGCAACAAACCAGGTCAATAAATGATATAAATATTTACTTTAGCCAAACAAATCGATAAATGTCCAGATGTTTTACTTTCTTTTCATTGAAAAATGCTCCAGCATTAAGAACAGCTTTACACATTTTTAGCATCTGGACACTTCGTTTCCCTCAAACATTCCAATGAAATATTTCGCTCTGCCTCTTGTACTAGTTGGAGATTTTTTTCTTATGATGCAGTCCAGAGAAGATCAGTAGGATTTAGGTGCGGCAGATCTTTCCATGATAAAAGACACTCCAGACGACCCTCTAAATAACACTTACTTGGCGAACTCGGACGTACGGTGAAGTCGGTTCCAATGAGATGCAGTCTAGACGGAACTGCATGGTGATGACGTATGGAATGGGAGCCATGTTGGTTCACTTTCACTTTCTGGAATCTTCTCTGCTCCAAAACAAACTATTAAACTTCCAAGTCTGATCACATCTTCTCCCCGGTTCTACACAAGATTTTGTCGACACCTGACCATAAGAATTGACATGTGCTTTTTGAACATCCCATTCCACATTTAATCCACATTTGCTTTTATAAGAAGCTCCACTTTTCTGTTTTCTTTTTTGTGCAAATTTGTGGGGATCATCCAGCCACAAGGGTGTATGTTAAGTCCTGTATTGATGTAGGCGAGAAGGTGTGGAGGTTCCTGGGGTGCGGTCAGCATTTGTATTCCTCCCGAAGGTGTTCAATAGGGTTGGAGTTCTCTAGCAGGAGATCTTTATTGAGCTGGCTTTGGGCACAGGGGTACCTTTTACAGTTATAAAACTTGTTTATGTTCCCGTGCCTCATTTTTCACTCTTATCCCCATTACACGATGTGATTCATCACAAAAATCGGTGTGACTCCGACAGTAACGCTCGATTAGCTCTGTTATTCAAATGAAGCCTCGTGCTCTGGGTCCGCTTATAGTTCTTTCCTCATGCTATCCTCAAAGCTCTTTAGTTGCTCAGTCGCTTTGTGGATCTTTAGGCTGTAGATGTGGAACCATCCCTAGCTGCTCAGTGTCTCAAATTAAAGAGAACTCCATCTGCAGGGTGTCAGGATGAATCGAGCAGATTGATTAGCATGCTAACATCGCTAGAATTACACAGTGAAATTTTAGAGCTGTTAGGAAGAACCTAAAGAAGAATCGGAATCAGTACCCCCCTGGAGCACAGAGTGTTTAGAAAAGGGGGCACTTTCAAAGGTGGCTGCTTGGCCACACTGGGGCTTGAACCCCTCAACCCTCCAATCCAGTAACCCAGAGACTTAACCACTAAATTTCCACTTCTCCCAGGATTTTTTCTCATCTGAAGCCTTTGAACCAAAATATTCCCCTAAAGTACCCCTAGAGATGCTAAGCAAGCTAACCTGAATTTTGGAGCTTTTTGCCGTTTAAATTTGAGGAGCCTCGTTGCCGGCATTGGGGTGAGATAAACACACACTCCATGGGTCTTGGGGTTTCATAATGACACGATTTGCCCTATGATGCCCTCTTTTAAGGGAGGGGGGGATTAGGACCCTGAGCGGTTGCTCATCCTGTAGAGTCCCTCACCAAAGAACCTACTGAATTCCAGGCATCCCAAAGAAAGAGCGTTCTTTAATTTTTCTTTTTCCATTTTTATTGATGTTTGAGGATCTTCAAGCTTCAAGGTTTGCCCACTCATGCAATCTTATACCGCAATGCCTCAACATCTCGGATTTGAGATACCACGATGGCATCGGCCCTGTGTATTTACTTACCAACACTGAGGTTTTGTTGTGAACATTTTGTCCTCAACAATGATGTTAGAAGCAGGAAAAACGCTCAAACGTAAGGATTTGGGTGAGTTTGATAGACTTGTGCTATGACGACTAGGTCAGAACATCTCCAAAACTGCAGCTCTTGTGGGATGTTCCCGGTCTGCAGTGGCTTAGAATCTATCAAAAGAATCTTCTGTAGATCCCATTGCTAAAGAAGTTCATGCTGTTCATACCAAAGGGGAACCAACACAATATTAGGCAGGTGGTCATAATGTTATACCTAATCAGTGTAAATATGTATATATGTTTCTGTATTCCATCTTCATGCTTCATGAAGATCTGCTTAAGATGGGTTGGAGTGGAAGATCTTATACTATAGAGCTCTTGAACCCTATCGAACACCTTTGGGATGAATGTAAACGCTGACTGCACTCCAGGAACCTCCTTATCTCACCTACATCAGTACCTAAATGAGATTCATTTACTACCACCCTTGTGGCTAAATGAATCTCCACAAAATCTAGTGGAACATCTTTCCAGAAGAGTGGAGCTTATTAGAACAGTGAAATCAGGACTCAGTGTGAAACGGGATGTTCACAAAACATGATGATCAGGTGTCCACAAACTTCTGACCATAAAGCGTGGAACTGAGACAATGATAATGATCTGATATTTTGTGTGTGTGTGTGTGTGTGTGTGTGTGTGTGTGTGTGTGTGTGTGTGTGTGTGTGTGTGTGTATTTTAAGCATCATCTATGTACAGATGTGGAAGACACACTAGATGGCGGCAAATACCTGAGATATCCTTGTGTGCTTTCACATCATAGTGTCTCACACGCACACACAAATTAGGGCTGTTTTAAATCAAGATAAATCATGTGGTGTGTGTGTGTGTGTGTGTGTCCTTACACTCCTCCTCACCATCCACCTAACACTCCTACTCACACTTTTCTTCACACTCTTCCTCACCTTCCTCCTCACCATCCACCTAACACTCCTACTCACACTTTTCCTCACACTCTTCCTCACCATCCACCTCACACTCCTACTCACACTCTTCCTCACACTCCTCCTCACCATCCACCTAACACTCCTACTCACACTATTCCTCACACTCTTCCTTACCTTCCTCCTCACCTTCCACCTCACACTCTTCCTCACACTCTTCCTTACACTCCTCCTCACAATCCACCTAATACTCCTACTCACACTTTTCCTTACACTCTTCCTCACCTTCCTCCTCACCATCCACCTCACACTCTTCCTCACATTCTTCCTTACACTCCTCCTTACCGTGAAGGATGTGTTTACTTTTACCACCTCTGCCTTGCACTGACTGGTTGCTAGCGTAGTTAGCATCAGTGGTGTAAAAAAAGAGCCTACGTTGGATATGAGAAAAAAAATCGGTGGAATTCCAATGGAATTCTTTACACCTCTGGTTAGCATATGCTTGGTGGAAAAGTGGTAGCTGATATTGTGGTTTTCAAAAACTGGAACGGTTTCTTAACAAAAAGACGTATAACCTTTAAATGGACTCCGATTGAAAAACATTCAAATGTCCACTTTATCGATCCATCCAAGGGGGTTAAATGCAGTGGTAATCGTGAAAAACAAAAATGTGTGTGTTCGGCTAAAATCGGTAGCTTTTGCATTGTGCGCCATCTAGTGGAATCAACTGAAACGCATGGTATTGTAGGTGAAAAAAAGGGAAACGGATGCTGTTTTTGGGACGATTTTGTAAAATACTCACACTGTTTTTTCGCCGTTATTTAACCTCCACGTAGTGCACCGACTTCCTATAACGCACTCAGACCCGGACTATTAATAAAAATGTCAATTTACGTGCAATTTACGTAACTGAACAATGTGTGGCACTACAGCGATCTTTGTAGCGCTTTAAAAAAAATAGAAAGGGATTCCAATAAAGGAAGGGAATGCTTAAGTAGTAAAGGTGAAGTGCAACAGCATAGCTTAGCGGTTTTGTGTGTGTGTGTGTGTGTGTGTGTGTGTGTGTGTGTGTGTGTGTGTGTGTGTGTGTGTGTGTGTGTGTGTGTGTGTTTGTGGTGGCAGTGTAGTGTGTAACGTGCAGGCCGAGCTGAGCTGAGCTGAGCTGAGCTGAGAAGAGTGAGATCGATGTGAAATGGTCATTTTTAGACAGATTGATTGACACTGAGAGGCCCGGGATCGTCTCATCGCTTTATCGTTCTTATCATTCCCACTCCGCCGTCTTCTCTTTCGGGTTTGATTCCATCACGTGAGCGTGTAATGGCTCTGGAAGCGCCTCTAATTCGCCTTTCTCCACCCAATTTCCCTCTGCTTTTCGAGCGCCGTCTCTTCCAGCGCCTCGTTTCGGCCATATTTTCTGTAAATGATGACGATTTTCTTGTCAGACCCGGAGTGTGTAACACACACACTGCGCGCTCGAGCCGGCTCAGGTTCGGCCGTCAGGATGAGGAGGTGTAAGGAGAGACGCAGCAGGGAGACGCTAATTCAATCGAGTCCTCTGTGTTGTATTAAATTAGGGCGGATCGCAGAAGTTTATTTGTCCATTAATGGAAACAGAAAACGCGATAGAGGAAAAAAAGAATACAGTGAAACTTTTCTGCGCTGAGTGCAGGCTGAAGTGTGTGTGTGTGTGTCGGGGGGTTTCTTGTACGAGTTCCGTGGAGAAGTTCAGGGGTTTTGAAACTTTCTACTAAGCTTTACACCACTTCATTCACCATAAAAACCCATTTTTCCACACATTATAACTCACTTTTCAACTCACATGTGTTTCTTCACCAACTGTTACCACAGATTTGTAGATACACAATTGCATAACACGTCTTTAGATTTTGTAGCATGGAATTTTCCCTTCATTCGAACCAGGAGACCCGAATTTGTTCTAGCATGACACAAAGCCAGATCCAGGAAGATCTGCTACAGAGCTCCAAATTCTATTAAACAATTAATGTGAACATTGACTGCACCTCAGACGTCCTCACGTTCTCACCTTTACAGTACCTGACTGAATGAAGCCCACAAATCACCACAAGCACACTCCGAAATCAAGCGGAACATCTTTCCGGGAGAATGGAGGATATCAGAAGAGCAAATGGCGACTAAATGTGATTATTAGATACTCGAAAAGCAGGTAGGAATCTTATTTTCAGGTGTTCGGAAAAACATTG
>NC_139585.1:29300091-29302591 GCF_946808225.1 Silurus aristotelis
TTGTATTAATGTGTCCGCGTGTGTTACACTGAGTTGGTGTGTCTAATTGTGTGTTTATTGGTGTGTATTGCAGTTAAGGAAAAAAATAAACCCTTTAATAGAACTGAATATATTTTTTCCAAGCAATTTATTAAATAATTAAACAATTAATACATTTATAATATTTATTTATTCAAATATGTAAATGTTTTAGCAGATTTGCCCATTTTTATAGTAATATTAGGAATAAGAATGAAAAATGTAAACTTTTTTTTTTTACACTGATTATTTATTTATTTATTTATTTGTGTGTTTGTATAATTTTCATTTTATTATCTATTAAACTACACATCAGTGAAAAGGTTTTTTTTTTTTTTTTTTTCCTTCACTTAAACGTATTGTTCTGCAGTTGATGAACATTTCCTGAGGTGATGTAATGATCCATGATGACGGATTCTATCGGTTACGGATCATCGTTTTTTTCCTGAAAATGTCCCGAGGAACATCTGAGCTGTTTCATGCACCACTTCATTGGAATTAAAGCTGGAGAGCAAGAGAGCGAGAGAGAGAGAGAGAGAGAGAGAGAGAGAGAGAGAGAGAGAGAGAGAGAGAGAGAGAGAACTACAAATAGAGAAGTTTTTTGAGAATTGTACAGAGATCAGGGATGAAAGAGTTTACATTTACCATCTAAAGAACTGCAGAAGACCAGAAGTGCTGGAGGTGTTCAGGAGCAGGATCTTCCCAACAGATGTTTATCAAAGTGATAGAAAGGGGAAATTGTGGTATGAGAGAGAGAGAGAGAGAGAGAGAGAGAGAGAGAGAGAGAGAATGCAAATGATCTTAACCAGTTCATGTGTGAAGCGCGGTGGTGGTAGTGCTCTAAACTGCCCTGCATGACTGCTTCACGAATCGCATCAGTGAAGGTGAAGTGAAGGTAAATATCTTCTGGTGTCTGCGTGAGGAGCAGATGGAATTTTATGTAAATTGTTAAATGGAGTTATGTATGGAATATTATAGTTTTATATGGAATTTTGTATGGAGGTATAAAAGTTTTGATGGTTTTATATGGAATATTATACAGAATTTTATATGGTCTTAATTATGGAATATTACTTGGATAAAATTTTATATGGCGTTTGTTATGGTTTTATATGGAATTCTATACAATATTTTATATGGAGTTATATATGGAATGTTACATGGATTTATATGAAGTTTGTTATGGTTTTATATGGAATTTTACACAAACTTTTATGTGTAGTTATTTATAGAATTATTTTATAAGGAATTCTATACAGTTTTATATGGTTTATTAAGGAGTTTTATACAAAATCTTATATGGAGTTATATATATGGAATTCTATACAAAATTTTATATGGCGTTATATACAGAATTCTATACAGTTTTATATGCTTTTATATGGAATTTTATAGGGAGGTAAATATGAAATTCTACCCATTTTATATTGTTTGTTATAAAATTTTATACAAAGTTTTATATGGCATTGTATATGGAATTCTTTAGAGTTTTATATGGAATTTTACACAAAATGTTAAGGAGCTACATATGGAATATGATATGGTTTTATATGGAAGTAAACATGGACCATTGCATGGATTGTTATGAAATGTTTTATGGTTTTGTTTGGAAATGTACGCAGAATGTTACATGCTCTAAATATATATTTATGAATTTGAATGGAATTCTTTATACAGAATTGTATTTGAAGTGTTCTATCATATTTGATACTGTTTTATATGGAATTCTTTGTGGAATTTTATATGGAGAAATACAGAACTATACTGTATATGTAGTTAAATATGGAATTTTAAAGACTATTGCTTGGAATTTTGTATGGAGCGATGTATAGATTATACTTATATATTTCAAATACACACCATCTGAAGATAATCCGGCCCTTGAAAGAAAACCGTTTGCAAATTTGGATAAACCAGATTAGTGGATCGAATGGGCCAAAAGTAATGGCACCTTATAAGGAATTAGTGTGTGTGTGTGTGTGTGTGTGTGTGTGTGTTGGGGGGGGGGGAGGTTACACACTAGCTGATACGATGGCTGAGTTGCACTACAGGAAGATTTAGAGCAGTGTTTTTCTGTTGTCATAGTGGGCGTGGCTAAAGGTCAGTGGGTGGTGGTGTGAACATGATTTATAAATAATTTTTGAATATTTTAAAAATGGTTTGGTGAGAAAAAAAAAAAACCTTTACACAAGTTAACACGAGGTCTGAACTCGTCCTTCTCAGCTCGGACTGCAGGAGTAAACACACAGGACAGAATTTGCTTTTAATTGCTTCATTTTTCCTTGTGACTCTTTTGACCTTGAACATATCGAATAGCAAAATTAACCTTTTGAATCTTTTTTTGCTGTTGCTTTAGTCACTCCTGAAGAAATTGGTTGAAAGGTTTCAGAAAAAAACAACAACTTCTAACCAACAAATTACAGCTTTACCTCTGATTTACCTCCGAAAGTATTCGGCACATCTTTGTGGTTCTTCCTTACAT
>NC_139585.1:29305091-29347591 GCF_946808225.1 Silurus aristotelis
TTCCTTCCTTTTTTTCTTCTGTATTTCTTCCTTCTTTTTTCCTTTTTTCCTTCCTTCTTCATTTCTTCCTTCATCTTCTTCCTCCCTTCCTTTCTTCCTTCTTCTTATTCAAACTCCCTTCCTTCCTTCTTTCCCTCCTCCCTTAATACAAACCAGAATTCTACAAAAGTTGGGACACTGTGTAAAATGTAAATAAAAACAGAAAGCATTGATTTTTCAAATCTCATAAACTTTGATTTTCTGAATCGCGTCTCAATAATAATGTTGCAACGGGGCAACAAAAGTCTGGAAAAGGTTAATGTTATTAAAATTGAACATTCGGAGAAACATTTTGCAACTAATGCGGTTAACTGACAGCAGGTCAGAAGATAACTGAGTATAAATAGTGTACCTTAGAGAGGCAGAGTCTCTCAGAGGTAAAGATGGGCGGAGCTTTACCAGTCTTTAAAAGACTGTGTCTACAAACTGTGAACTGTTTATATCTAAATTGTGATTTCTTTTTGAAAACTATGGACACCAGGTCCTCCGGACTAAAGAGGAGAGGGACCATCTGGCTTGTGATTAGCTCTCAGTTCAAAAATCCTTATCTCTGATGGTATAGGAGAGCATTAGTGCCTGTGGACTGGCCATCTTACACATTCGGGAAGGTTCTATCAATGCTAAACGCTATATACAGGTTTTAGAGTAACATATGCTTCCATCCTGAAAACATCTTTTACCATATTTGAGCAAGACAATGCTAACTGCATACTGCATCTATTACTATAGCATGACTTCATAGTAGAAGAGTCCGGGTGCCCGTCTGCAGTCTAGACCTTTCACTATTTAAAAACATTTGGCGCATCACGAAACAAAAAACACAACAAAGTAAACCCAGAACTGTCGAGCATCTAGAATCCTGTATTAGACACATATAGGAGAACTTTCCTCTCCCAAAACTTCAGCAACTGCTCTCCTCAGTTTCCAGATGTTTATAGACCGAAGACGTGATGCTACACGGTGGGAAAAATGGCATGTTTATAAATAGTGTGTCTGTGTAGTTGGTATATGTAGTGTGTGTGTGTGTACATATGTAAAATGTGCATGTGAAGTATAGAAGTGTGTGTGAGTTAATAGAGTGGGTCTGTGTGGTCAGGGTGTGTATAGAGAGAGTGTGTGTAGTTTGTGTATAGCGTGTGATGAAAGTGTGTGTGTGTGTGTGTGTGGCTGACTCTGTGGCCTGTAATGACAGCTGTGTAAGCAGTAAACGCATGTCATCATGATTTATTCAGTCATTTGCCAGGCGCTGAGGCAGGGGATTGTGGGTAATGGTGATGCGGGTTCACAGCGGTGTCCTGGCATCATGGATGCCAGCGTTTCGCTTTGAGCTCGCGGTCAGCGCCGCAGGAGAAGATAAGAAGATACCGCAGCTGAAAAACACCATAATCGACGTGCTAATGTAGCATGCTAATCTGCTAATTAGCAATTAGAGCATTATCAGAGGACACAGAAACACTAAACCCATGTGACCTCTCGCACCGGTTTCCACATAATGGAAGCGTTATCGTGATTTTACTGCACACTCGATGGGTGTGCTGCAGTGTATTGTGGGTAATAACGCTACAGAGGGTCTTAGGGTTTGGGACGGAGCCTGGATCCTGCAAATAAACGTGTTTGTGTGTAGTTGTATTGTGTGAACACAGGTTTAAGTTTTTGTGTTAATTGCCCTCTGGAGGTTTGTGTATATTTTTTTACTCTCGGGTGTGTAACGGTTGTGTGTAAACAGATTTGGTAGCAAGAGCAAGAGTGTAGATCAGGGCAAAGGGGGTGATAAATAATGAAGAAATATATATTGACGTGTAGTGTGTGTATTAATTTAATTTGTGATTAGCCTCGTTGATATGCTCATACCGAAAAATTATGCAGATTATGTAGTGTAGTGACTAGCCTCGTTTATATGCGCATAATTAACAGGTCGTGCAGATTATACAGATTATACATTAAGTAAAAAGTCCAGGCAGATTATAGCGTCTTGAGTATGCGCATATTAAACAGATCATCCAGATCACAGTGTACTGAATAGCTTTATTGATATGCGCATATTAAACAGATCATCCAGATCACAGTGTACTGAATAGCTTTATTGATATACGCATATTAAAAAGAATATGCAGATTACACAGTGTGCTGGCTAGCCTCATTTATATGTGCTCGTTTAATATTTGCATATTAAACAGCTTGTGCAGATTACACTGTGTAATGACTGGCCTTATGAATATGTGCATATTAAACAGATTCTGCATTATATACAGTGTAGTGACTAATCTCATTAATATGTGCATATTAATAACCTAAATGAAATTTTCCTGAATGGGAAGATGTTGCTGTTGTTGTTTTGAAGCTTATGTCACTCGATCACAGTAAATAGAAGCTTCTACAGAACTTCCATAGAACGTTTTTTCAATGTATTTAAAGTGCCCAGAATTCCTAAGACATCGCTGTAGGATATAAAAACCCCACTTCTGTATAGACCACGCCCACTTCTTAATATAAAAACTCATTCTTTGATGCTTATTTGCTCACCGTGGCTGTACAGAGTGATTATTTGTGTTGCCAAATGTTGCCTTTTTTTATCTCGAACCAGTCTGTCCATTCTCCTTTATGTCCAGATCCCATTTTTTGCCCCGGTTCTGATGTTTAAAGTGAACATCATATAACGCGAAGCTCTGGCCTCGAATCTGCACTCCGAAACATTCGAAGTATCATGGAACAGCGTTAAATAAAGAAAAAAAACAGGATGTCCATCCAAAATGTATAAAAAAAAAAAGGACGAGGTAAAAGCATAAAGGAGCTACAGGAACCTCTGAGATGTACTGATCAGTATCTGACAAGTCTCATGCCGTCTTCACACGTCTGGGTGATGCAGTCTGGCGGCTAGACAGCGGCTAGACGGCAGCATGCTCTTTCCCCAAAGCATTTATCAAAATGTGTTACAGTGTGATTAGACTGGTGACGAGGTAGAACTTATATATATATAAAAAAGACCAATTCAGTTCAAAGACCCAGAGAACACCGTCGAAGCATGGTGGTGGCAGCATCATACAATGGATCTATCTATCTATCTATCTATCTATCTATCTATCTATCTATCTATCTATCTATCTATCTATCTATCTATCTATCTATCTATCTATCTATCTATCTATCTATCTATCTATCTATCTATCTATCTATCTATCTAATCACATGACCCTGCAGCTGCTTTCTATTTCTGCAGTCTGAATCAAATATATGCAAATTTTATTTTTTGTATATATGAGTTTTTATTATGAAGTGTGTGTGTGTTTTATCCTCATCCCAGTTGTTTGTTTATCCAGCATATATTTCTATCGCATTTTGCTGACTGGATCATCGCCACATTAATATCCATTTTCCGTTTTGTTTATGAGGTCTCGCTCTAAAAACCATCCTCCGAGAACAAAACATTTCTGGAAACAGAGGCCGTTTATTAAAGTCGTTTCCCGGTGCGTTTCCAGCGAGAGATCGTTAGGGTGTAATGCGTTCGCCTTGCGAAGCCGAACGCTTCCTATCGATCGGCTTTCTCAAAAACGCTCGAATAAGAAAAAAAAATTATAAATAAACGCCTGACCTGGTTTTTTAGCTTCGCAGGACACTCAGTCTCGCTCACTCGTCCCCTTGCTGCTGTAGTGTACACTTCTTAACAAACGTTAATTATTTACCAACTCTGTATTCTAAGTATGACACAGCAAACTCTGGCAGCACGTTGAATTTAGTCATCAAGCAGTTTTGATGGATAACGAGACACGTGTCACTCAGTGAGTTCACGTGTGCATGAATGCGCCTCATAATTTGCATTGCAAACCATCCAGACTGCTGCATGTCCGATCTACATGGCCTCAGATGATTGATTTTACTAATCTACCATCCGACATTGTTTAATTTAATGGAATTAATATGTCAGAATTTCTCAGAAAACTTGATGAAAATGATGGTAAGAACTTGAAGAACTTGAGAAAAACCTGGGCTAAGAACTTCAGAAGAACTTGGTGAAGAACATCTGGACTTCATGATAACCTAGCCAGGAATTTCAGATAGACATTTCCTTAAGGCTTTAGAAGAATAACACAATAACACAAGAACTTGTGGCAGAACTTCAAAACAACCTACTCCAGATGTTTTTCGCTAAGAATTCCACAAAGACTAAAAATCTTGTCTACAAAGCTCAAAAAAAAGTTAATGAGAACTTCAAACAAAACTTGGCTAAGAACATCAGAACAATGTATCTCAGTTAATATTTCGCTGCTTCCAAATCATTGGGCTGTGAATAAAGAGTTTAGAACTTTGGCTTGGATTTGAACTTCAGAGGAACTTGACTAAACTCTGGTTGAACAATCGCTAATAACCAATAGAGGATGAGGCAGTTCAGTGGTTAAGGTGCTGTATTTCGATCAGAAGATTTTAAGATCTAATCCCAGCACCTTAAATCCACAACTGATGGGCCCTTGAGCAAGGCTCTTAACTTGTGCTTAACTTGTTCAAATTCCCACTGGATAAAAGCATCTACCAAATGCCGTAACGCTGAGCAGCCACATATCTTTAAATTTGTTCTGTTTTTCCTGTCTTTTAGATGGATACCGAACTCTGGACCTAATGGATCAATGAACACAGAAGACCTGGACTATCGTTGACGGACAGAGGTTTTGGGGATTTCTGAGGCACTGGATATCCATCGCACAATGAGAACTCCTCTGGTTTTATTAGCATGGCTTTACCTGTGGGAGGAAGCGAAGGCCATGCTGAGGAATACAGGAGACCTGAATAGAGAACCATTGAGAGCAGATAGACCGCCGGGGACGTTCAGGCGATTTAAAAGAGGGTGGATGTGGAATCAGTTCTTCCTCTTGGAGGAGTATACAGGAAATGATGACCAGTATGTGGGAAAGGTATGTGAGAAGGGGGGCTCCTGTTGTTTGTTTGTTTGGTTAAAGGGGGGAGTTCACTTTATAGCAGTCTGACACAGTTTGGTTAAAAGCTACACTGATCATTCCACCAACCCCTCTATGTCCTCAATGTCCAGTTATCAATGTTCTCCCTTTCTTGTGTAAAGATCCAAAGATTTGGTTGCCCTTGCCAAGACTAGCTAGCTATCTTATCTTTAGAAACTGACACTTGATTGTTGAGGCCACCACACATGTACTCCAGAGGGTTAAGGGCTTCACTCAAGGGCCCCAGGAGTGGCAGCTGGGTGATACTGGGGCTTGAACCTCTGACCTTCCATTCAGTAACCCAGAGCCCTAACGACTGAGCTACCCTCCCAGAACTATTGGGCAAATAGGTCAGGATAGACCCTGGATGGCATGCGAGTGCATAAAAGATAAAAAATACTGATATAAATTCGGTTGTCATTCTTCAGGATGATTCAGAGATTTTACACAACACTAGGTATAAGATCAGAATGCATCCTTGATTTGACAACTTCTGAACCCCAGGAAGTGTAACATAGTTTGACATTTTTCATTGTTAATGAATTTACATTGAAGGAACCTCAGAAGAACTATGCTTTATCCTGGTCAGAGTAATGGTCAATCTTGAGGCTGCCCTAGAAACACTGGAGGCAAGGGAAAAAGAACTTGGCGAAGAATCTCTGACAAAATTGCTAAAATTCTTTAGATGAATTTGGGTTTGAACTTTAGAGCCTCGAATCTTTTCTAATCTTGTCCGTTTATTTGATAAACATCAGTGAAAATTTGTAAATACGTTAGCGATAGCTGCTAAAAAAAATTATTTAGAACTTCAGGAGACTTAGTTAAGAGCTTCAGATGAACTTGCCTGAAATCTTTAAATCAATTTGGGTAACCTTGTTTAAGAACTAAAATGTGGCTTAGGAACCTCAAAACTGTAAAATGTAACAAGAACTTCAGCAGGAGAACTTTTATGGTGGAAGAACATCAGATCAGATTGGTTAAAGATTTTGAACAGCAGAAAAACCCGGTTAAGAACCTCATAGGGCCTTGGCGCAAATATCAGAAGAAAATAGCTATGAGGATTCTAAGGACTTTTCAAAGAATTTGAGAGAAACTTTTGGCTCGATCCTTGCCAGAGTTGGAGTAAATCTGGAGCCCTTCCCAGAAAGGGGGACGCCACTAAGCTGGAAGACATTCTGGATAAACAGAACATCGATCATTCACAAAAAAGTTGCATTCATTGCAATCTTGTTTCTGTAGTACATTGGTCAGGACTGAAGTGATGATGATGATGATGATGATGTAGTGAAGGCTGCGTATCGTAATAAATGAAGTGATAAATCTTCTTTTAGATAATCAGGAGCTTTCAAAGAATCCACCCAGAACCAGGGGGTCATGCAAAAGTACTGGTACACTTGACTTTTCCAGTCGTATGAGGTGGTACCAAAAAGTACCAACAAGAACTTTGTTTACACACATCACCTTCAAAATGAGTCCCCTTACACAGCGTTCTTCTGGGACATGTCCTCCTGATGTACACAGTGCACTGATTAATGACAGTCGATGCTCCCTGTGACTGTGCCTGCACAAACTGTTACCACAAATTTGAAGGGAAACCATTGTGTAGGACATCTTTGGATGTGGAAGTATGAAATCTAAAGCGGGAGATCTTCTGCTATAGAGCTTGTGGACTGCACCCCAGGAGCCTCCTCACCTACATCAGTACCTGACTTTACGAACACCCTTGTGGCTGAACGAATCTCCACCCAGTTATTGTACCACGAATCTTATAGTCAGGTGTCCACATACATTTAGCCATATAGCGTACTTTAGAACATGTTCTAATACACGGTCTTGTGTAGAAGAACAAGAAAGACCTGGAAGTTCAAAAACCAAGCTACAGTTAAACCCAGACTGCGATGTCCGTAGAAAAGCAGGACGCAACTAGCGTTGAATTCTATTTTCACACTGATGGATGTCTAGCGGGACCGTGCGCCGTGGGTCAAGACTTCTTCCAGGGACCGTGATCTCCTGATTAACACGTTTTTCAAATGTTCTTGAAGTGCAATTATGACCTAGGGTTGAATCGACGTTTATGCTAACAACTAGCCTGAACATTTTCATTTGTAGGTCAGTTTTCCTTAAAGGTGGAAATTAAGCATCGAGCGCAGGATGTGCAGGTACTGATCCAAAAACAGAGAGCGAGCAAAAACCAGAAATCGATTCCTGAGTCAGAAACGCTCTACCGGTCAAAAGCTATTGGAAATGTAATTACTCAATCCACAGGAATATGGCAAGGTTTCTTCGCTCTCCTGCTAGTTATCGCTAACGCCTGGAAAACAGCATGCCTTCTTTACAGGAAGCAGGATTGATACCACAGCTAGCCAAACGACCGTTCGACGTCCCGTTATGCTACGTGGGGAGTCGCGAAAGTCTCCTTTCAGCGTTTAGCGCCGATTCCGAGCGATGTTTCATCTCGACTAATAGATTTGTTTAAGGACAGCGGCGTGATAAATGAGCCCCGCTATAGTTAGCGGGGACGAGCGCAAATTAGGACACGGCACACAGGTAACTATCTTGTCTGGCGTTCACTCCCTCATGAATACGCATGGAAGGCTACCGGGAGTTTAGATTCTATATGAATAGTGTTTAATATAGCGCTCTGAGAAATATATCCCTGAGCTATTTAGGACAAAAAAAAAAATCTCATCCTAAAAGAGTCCCATCTGTAAACACCAGCATGCTAATTAAAAACATGGCTACGTTTCAAATTCAATTTCGCCCCTAACCTACATTTACTTTACTTATAGTTCGGCGTGGATTTATGGCTCGTGTTTCTGCTAGTCAGCAATATTATTAGCGACATACAGCGGCTAACAAGCTTTTATGAAACGGTTTGTGTGTGTGTGTGTGTGTGTGTGTGTGTGTGTGTGTGTGTGTGTGTGTGCGCAGCTGCACTCGGATAAAGACCGAGAGGACGGCAAGGTGAAGTACGTCCTCTCCGGGGAAGGCGCTGGAACCATTTTCGTCATCAACGAGAATTCGGGCGATCTCCACGCCACCAGGAGGCTGGACCGCGAGGAGAAAGCGTCATACACATTGAGCGCCAAGGCGGTGGATAAAGCCACGGGTCGTGACCTCGAGGGTCTGTCAACGTTCATCATCAAAATCCACGACATCAACGACAACGAGCCCAAGTTCACCCAGGACCCTTACGTGGCCTCGGTGCAGGAAATGGCTGACGTCGGTGAGGCATCAGCCAATCACATCACAGAACGTCTTTCTTTTTCTCTCCCTCTTTCTGATGTCAGTCTAAACCCGACTCATCTGTCCATCCAGACTATATACAGTGTAAATCAGCTTTGTTTTTCCATTATGATCTGCTAAATGAGCATATAGGGTGTGTGTGTGTGTGTGTGTGTGTGTGTGTGTGTGTGTGTCAAGTCAAGTCAAGTCAAGTCAAGTCAAGTTTATTTGTATAGCGCTTTTCACAACAGACATTGTCTCAAAGCAGCTTTACAGAAAACAACAGTGAAGGTGAAGGTGTGCGTTTGTCCCTGATGAGCAGCCGTGGCGACAGTGGCAAGGAAAAACTCCCTTAGATGATATGAGGAAGAAACCTTGAGAGGAACCAGACTCAAAGGGGAACCCATCCTCATATGGGTGACATCAAGAGTTTGGTCATAAATCTTTCAACAATACAGAACAATTTGTGATCATCATAGATCCAGCATCAGCTTCTCCATGCCAGGGCCTTTAAACACTCGGCATCTACTTCTCCATGATCATCCATAGGTCCATAATCTTCACGAGGTGGGACGTGACTGGAGCTGGCCAAACCTCAGGAAGCCTCGGGATGGGGAGAGAAAGAGAAGCAGTGGAGAGGAATTAGCGTAGCTGCTGTTCATGATATTAACAGCACAAGTTGATAATGTGCATGTGATCATATATTCTGGAGCACAAGGTTGTGATGTGATGTGTGTGATGTGTGTTATGTGTAGGCTTTGCTAAAAAGATATGTTTTTAATCTACACATAAACTGGGAGAGTGTATCTGAACCCCGAACACTGTCAGGAAGACTATTCCAGAGTTTAGGAGCTAAATGTGAAAATGCTCTACCACCTTTAGTGGACTTTGCTATTCTAGGAACTACTAGAAGCCCAGAGTTTTGAGATCTCAGGGAGCGTGACGGATTGTAGCGTGTTAAAAGACTGGATAGATACATGGGAGCCAAACTATTTAGTGCTTTATAAGTGAGTAGCAGTAGTTTGTAGTCTATTCGAAACTTAATAGGAAGCCAATGTAGGGACGATAAGATTGGGGTTATATGATCGTATTTTCTTGACCTTGTGAGAACTCTTGCTGCTGCATTCTGAACTAACTGAAGCTTGTTTATTAATGATGCAGGACATCCACCTAGTAATGCATTACAGTAGTCTATTCTAGAGGTCATAAACGCATGGACGAGCTTCTCTGCATCAGATATAGATAACATATTTCTTAGCTTAGAAATATTTCTAAGGTGAAAGAAGGCAGTTTTTGTAACTTGATTGATGTGATTTTTGAAAGATAAGTTGCTGTCTAAAATAACTCCCAGGTCTTTTACCGTTGAACTAGTAGTTACAGAACAACCGTCTAAATGCAGGCTGAGATGCTGGAGCTTCTGTGTACTATTTTTTGGGCCGATGAGCAAAATCTCCGTTTTATCAGAATTTAATAGCAGAAAGTTATGGGTCATCCAATCTCTTATTTCTTCAACACACTCAGTTATGCGAGCTAATTGAGCTGTATCGCCTGGTTTGGATGAAATATATAGCTGGGTATCATCAGCATAACAATGGAAGCTAATTCCATGCCTTCTAATAATATTTCCTAATGGAAGCATGTATATTGTGAAAAGCAGGGGTCCTAGAACTGACCCTTGTGGCACGCCATAATTTACTAGCATTATCCTGGATAGCTCTCCATTTAAATCTACGAAATAGTAACGATTGGACAGGTAGGATTTAAACCAGCTTAATGCCTGTCCCTGAATACCGATGTAATTCTGTAAGTGATCGAGGAGAAGATCATGATCTATAGTGTCGAACGCAGCACTAAGATCTAGTAAAACTAATAGGGAGATGTAGCCTTGGTCTGAAGCTAAAAACAGGTCATTAGTGATTTTAACTAGAGCAGTTTCTGTGCTATGATGGGGCCTAAAACCTGACTGAAACTCTTCAAAGATATTGTTCTCCTGCAAGTGGTTACATAACTGGGCAGCGACAATCTTTTCTAAAATCTTAGACATAAATGGGAGATTTGAAATTGGTCTGTAATTCGATAGCGTGTTTGGATCCAGATTAGGTTTTTTAATGAGGGGTTTAATAACTGCTAACTTGAGGGATTTAGGGACATGACCTAACGATAGTGAGGAGTTAATAATATTGAGAAGAGGCTCAGCCGAGGTGCATTGCTTTCGGTCTCCTCTGATTCAAAAGGGGAAACAAAAAACAAAAAGTGTGTGTGTGTGTGTGAGAGTGGTGCCATCTGTTCCAGTCAGATCAGCAGGCTTCATCACCCAGACAAAGCGTGGCCCTGTGTAGCCTTCACACAAAAGTCATTTACATTCGGAATCGAGACAGTTATATGTGAACAGGGTGAACCCGGAGGAAGTGAGGAACTTCAGTGAAATGAGACTGAGACCAACATTTTTTATTTATTTTTTAATTCGTGGAGATGCCACACGGGTGCACTTTAGACCCGGACAGATGTACGCTCCCAACACATACTGTTAGCCGGCTGTAGTTTACACCCTGTTAATTGGTTGTGTGGTGTGAGAACAAGACGTGGGCGTGTTTACTTTTGCTCAACATTGTTTTTATTTAAGTACTTATGCACCATCATCTTAATATTAAGTACACTATGCAGGAATATGGGGAATGCTGTACTGTTTTCAGCCAATCAGAACACGCTGTACTCCTCTCAGCCAATCAAAACACATTGTACTGCTTTAAGCCAATCAGAACACACTTTATTCCTTTTAGCCAATCAGAACACACTGTACTCCTCTCAGCCAATCAGAACACGTTTTACTCCTTGCAGCCAATCAGAACATACTTTATTCATTTAGCCAATCAGAACACACTGTACTGTTTCCAGCCAATCAGAACACACTGAACTTCTTTCAATCAGAACACACTGTACTCCACTCGGCCAATCAGAACACATTGTACTGCTTTAAGCCAATCAGAACACACTGTACTGTTTTTAGCCAATCAGACCACACTGTGCTGTTTTCAGCCAATCAAACCACACTTTATTCCTTTTAGCCAATCAGCAAACACTGTACTCTCTCAGCCAATCATAACACACTTTATTGCTTTTAGACACTCAGAACACACTGTACTCCTCTCAGCCAATCAGGACACACTGTAGTCCTCTCAGCCAATCAGAACACACTGTACTCCTCTCAGCCAATCAGAACACACTGTAGTCCTCTCAGCCAATCAGAACACACTGTACTCCTCTCAGCCAATCAGAACACACTGTACTCCTCTCAGCCAATCAGAACACACTGTACTCCTCTCAGCCAATCAGAACACACTGTGCATCTCCACCTGTACGTATCAGTGGCATTAATGTATTTCATGCCAGTGCCGTGTTTTCATTTGAATTTGAATGCACTTTTCATGCACACTTCATTTTGCATATTCACTTACTGATGCAAAGCCAAAGAGATAATGACCTTCAAGGTCACGTCCCAAACCACACACCCTATTCACTCCACCCCATCATCAGTCCACTTGTCCCTAACCACACTTCCTTTACCCGATCTAGTCCACGTCAACACAGTTTCTGGATGTAATCCTCTCTCTGTTATTTCTCACACTCAGGTACGTTCGTTGTCCAGGTAACGGCGACCGATGCGGACGACGTCATGTACGGAAACAGCGCCAAGGTCGTTTACAGCATTTTGCAGGGTCAGCCATATTTCTCCATAGAGCCCGAGACAGGTCAGTGTGCTTGAAACATCTGTGGACATCTGACCTGCTTTTTGACGTCCCATTCCATATTTGGTCTCCGTTTACTGTTCTAATAAGCTCCACTCTTCTGGGATGATGTTTTTTTTAGATTTTGGAGAATTGTGGGGATTCGTTCAACCACAAGCGTGTTAGTAAAGTGAGGAACCGATGTGGGGTGAGGTGGAGTGCAGTCAGCGTTCGAGTTCATTCTAAAGGTGTTCAGTAGGGTTGTGGGTCAGAGCTCGGTAGCAGGAGATCCTCCAGTCTGACCTGAAGCACATCTTCATGGAGCTCACTTTGTGTGCAAGTGCAGGAACAGGAAGTGATGTGAAGGGAAAATTTCATGCTAGCAGATTTAACAGATTTGGGGGAAAAAAAAAAAAAGTCCCAAATCGGGCGTAGACACGCTTCGTGGGTCGTGTACCAATGCTCTACTTGTGCTATGGTTCAGGGATCATCAGGACGGCTCTGCCCAACATGAAGCGTGAAATCCGAGAACATTACCAGGTGGTCATTCAAGCCAAAGACATGATGGGACAGCTGGGCGGCTTGACCGGAACCACCACGGTCAATATCACACTGATCGACGTAAACAACAACCCACCCCGGTTCACCCATGGTGAGTAAATGTGTGTGTACAGCAATCCGGGTCTTGATCTACATCCCTAATAAACCAGAGGTACAGAAAACATGAAAGTCCAGCAAGAGCTTTGACAACCATAAAGTTATCGCTGAGCTGGATGTGGAAAACAATAGCGGTATTTCTGTCGGAATTACGTAGGAGGAAATTATTATAATTAATTTGTTCCCAACAGTTTATTCTCTTTATTTCGTAGCGTTTGTTTTGGCTGTACTGCTTCCAGAACGTGTATGTTAGATTTTTTTGTCCAATCAGATTTCAGCCTCTATGTGCTGCCATGTCAATGTAATCTGCCCGGAGCCTTCACAATCAGTACTGCTGGCTCTTTTTACCATAGTAAAAACAAAATAAGGGGGGATTTCCCTCTAACTCTAATACGTTTTTCTAGAGGAATATTGAATCTATGAGGGAGACTCCTTGATTTTAATTGCTCGGGCCCGGTGCAGATTGTGAGACCAAACACCCCCCGCCACCCCCCACACCCATTGGGGGACTATTAGTAGGTAATTTAGCAATTCAACCAAAGCTTTTTCAGTGCAGGTTAACCCTAGTGTGGGTGTGACCCAAATTCACTCCACAATCAGTCTCAAACCGTGGAAATTCAGGGTTCAGTACGTACCTGGGTTTTTAAGTCATGGTTTGTTTTTTTTATTTACGATACACTTCTTTATCATTATTGATTCAATGAAGAGATCCCTGTGTATTAATCATCACGGCGCTCCTCAGGCGTGTATCACTTCAGCATTCCCGAGTTAGCCGAGGTGGGTAGTGAACTGGGCGTGGTCAAGGCTACGGATGCAGACATGGGCAAGAACGCGGAGATGACCTACAGAATCACAGACGAGCAGGACACCTTTCGGATCAGCACCGACCCCACAACGCAGGAAGGAGTGCTCATTCTGAAGAAGGTAGGCAGCCTAACTAGGTCTGAAGCAGGACTCTGGAGCGTTCCTCGTGGAATAGCTCCAGTTCCACGTCTTTAATCGAGATTTGTATAAAGGAGGATGATGGAATTATAAAATGTCTAACTTTTGTGTTTTGATGATGTTATCTCAGCCCCTGGATTATGAAAGGAGAGCATCGTACACACTCAAGCTGCAGGTGGAAAACGTGTACCTGGACCCTCGGTTTCACACGTCCGTAGACACCGCCACGGTCAAGATCTCTGTAGAGGACGTTAATGAGCCGCCGGTCTTTAAGCGTCCCGCTTACGTGATGGAGGTCAAAGAAGACGCCTCGATCGGGACGGTTATCGGCGCTGTTAGCGCCGTGGACCCAGACGCTAACCGCAAACCTGTCAAGTATGCTAAAGTTTCACACTCCTCAGGTGTACCAGGGGTTTTAACAGCAACGGGGAACACGTCCTGACGTCTCGTGACCTACTTTACATCCCATAATGATTTTAAAAACGAGTGTCGAGAGTCTTAGTGGTGAAGAATGATGGAAATCTAATCTAATCCAACAATTAGATTAAACAAATCTGAGATTAGATTATTGTATTGTATAATATTAAATTGTTGTAGATTATACAGATTAGATTACAGATAAAATGATACAATCTTAGATCGGATTTATAGCATAGGCCCCCGATCCAGAGCAATTTACAACTAAGCAGTTGAGGATTTGAGGGCCTTGCTTAAGGGCAAGGTCCGTAATATAAATGTAAAATCAATCAGACCCAGTTACAAATGTAAACGGGAAAAAAACCACAAACAGTTACTTTACAGTATATCAGCAAAAGTATTGGGACACCTGACTTTTCCATCCTGCTGTGGTTCTTCTCCAAACAAAGTTTGCTCTGGACGTAGCTTGAAATAATCCCTTTACTCAAACATCTTCCCAGAAGAGTGGAGCTCCTTATAAAAGCAAATGGGGAATGGGATGTTCCTATAACGTAGCGGGTTAGTAAATGTAAATATGGTATACTTGTGTGTTGTGAACAGGTACATGATCGACTGGCACACGGATATGGATCACATGTTTAACATCCATCCCAATAACGGCTCGCTCTTTATCTCGCGCTCTCTGGACCGAGAGGAGAAACCCTGGCACAACATCTCAGTGCAGGCTGCAGAACACAGTACGTCCTTTTATCCTCCAATCACAAAGTATAATGAATCAGTCTGAGAGTTCCTGCCAACACACTTAGCGCCACTTGACGTTCAGAAGGCAAATGACGCGTAATGCACTTCACCCAGATAAGGACGGGTTCCCTCCTGAATCCGGTTCCTCGCGTCGTCGTGTCTCGGGGTTGTTTTTCCCTCACGACGACATGAACAAGCGCAATACAAATCGATTGTTCGGAGGACCGCTTTTTAAACGAGACCTACGACACAACGAATGAATCAATAGCTATGAAATTAAAACGGATTCGAAAAAAGGCAGGATTACCAGCGCACCAATCAAACTCGGACACCAACGCCGGCGTCAGTGGACAGTAAGGAAGTGAACGTAATCCGTCGCTGCGCTCGAGTAGCTTTTTCCGCGTATCCGTACTTTACTGAAGTACGTACAAGTCACGTTAATTTGTATTTATTGTTATTTTTACTCATGATATTGAACAGTGAGTTTTTTGTTAAACTTCAAACTGAGTTCGCAACGGTGGAAACAAGATCACGTGGACGCGGAGATACCGAACTTAGCGGAAAAGCGCTAGTCACAATCTCTGTATCGTAACAACTCCGTATAGTATCGCCACACGGTTTTGTAAAAACAAGCTTTGCTGTTGTCCACTAGACCTGGCGTGAAATTGTTGCGCAAAGCCAACTACCGAATTGATTCGGGCGAGGACCATGAACGCATTCATTGCTAATGTATATTTACATTTGCACCATTTACACCAGCGGTCCCCAACCTTTTTTGCGTCACGGACCGGTTTAATGTCGGACAATATTTTCACGGACCGGCTTTTAAAGTGTGGGGTTTGAATTTAGCGGTAATGTATTATGTGTTAGCGGCCGGCGCCCCTTTAAGAAGGTAGCGGATGGAGTTAAGACATGTGACCGAGGCATCATGACCTGCATCAAGAGTCATAGACAGATGTGGAGTAGAAAATCCGGGCATTTTCCAATATAAAACCGTTCAGAATCAGATAATAAATAAAACGGAAATAATGTAAGTTATGTATTCTTTCTGTGTGGCCCGGTACCAACTGACCCACAGACCGGTGACGGTCCACGGCCCGGGGGTTAGGGACCACTGGTTTAGAGGATGCTTTTTGAGAGTTTAAGAAGGACACATATAAAAATAAAAAACCACACATGACAAAGCAAATCTGGCATCCGCAGAGACCGAACACAAAGCTCTAAGAATCGAGCGCGTAACCCGACTCTGAATACCAGGAACTTTCCCTGACCTTGTGCATAAATCGGAAGGAAAACTCAAGTTTAAACACTCGTTCTCCTTGCAGATGGTCTGATCGCTCACGTTCCCGTCTACATCACAGTCTTGGATGTCAATGACAACGCGCCGACCTTCGACGTGCTGTACGAACCTTTCATCTGCGAAGACGCCGGAGTGGGTCAGGTAATCTGTAAAGCTAAACATGAAGTATAAAAAAAAACACAGCCGGAATTACAAGTCAAGCTTCACTCTCGGCATCGTTTTTCTTTTTTTTCTCAGGCGGTCCAAACCATGAGTGCGTCGGACGCCGACCAGCCAAACGGGGGCCATCGGTTTTTCTTCCGTTTAGCGCCAGAGCCTTTCGGAAAGTCCAACTTCTCCGTTCGAGACAACAAAGGTGACTTACAGCAAAAGGGTAACTTCTAAACATTGCGGTTTTGCCCAAAAATCCGTTCGAAAACAGATTTAAAGAAAAAACACAAATATATCAACACACAACTAATCCCAAACTGTTGCTGACTAGCTGAAGCCCTTAAGCTCATAATGATCTAAGGTTTCTTCTTGAACCTTTATTGCTAGTTTGTTTGCTAGCTCGTGATCTGACACCACGCTGAAATGTTTTTAACAGATAACACGGCTACGATACTGACCCAGCGCAGCGGCTACAGTCGCATAGAGAGGAGTTTATACCTGGTTCCCGTGGTGATAGCGGACGGGGACTTCCCTGCACAGAGCAGCACCAACACCCTGACGATACGCGTGTGCTCGTGCGACCAAGACAGAAACAAGAGGACGTGCGAAGCAGAGGCATTTGCGATTAACGCCGGACTTAGCACAGGAGCGCTAGTCGCGATACTTCTCTGTATAGTCATTTTGCTAAGTAAGAAATTTTTTGTTTTTGTAAAAACTACCCCTGCCCCCTTGTCCTCTTTGACCACACCCCTTTTTCCAATTGTGTAAAAATCTTATCGCAAAGTCAACCATCAATGTTTTTTCGCTGTCTCCGTAGTGATCGTCGTCCTGTTCACGGCTCTGAAGGGGCACCGGGAGAAGCTCGACCCGCTGATCGTCTCCAAAGAGGACGTGAGGGACAACGTGGTGAGCTACGATGACGAAGGCGGAGGCGAAGAAGACACCCAGGCTTTCGACATCGGGACTTTGAGGAAAGCCGAATCGCTCGACGATACCAAGCAGCGCAGGGACGTCCCTCCGGAGATCCTGCGCCGCCCTGCGCCTAAAATCCACAACCAGAAGTCAGAACCTGACATCCGTGACTTCATCTCTCTGAGGCTCTCCGAGAACGATTCGGACCCGGCGGCGCCGCCGTACGATTCTCTGGCGACGTACGCGTACGAAGGAAACGGTTCCACTGCCGAGAGCCTCAGCTCGCTGGAATCAGTCAGCAGCGACGCCTGGAGCGATTACGAGTTCCTGAGCGAGCTGGGGCCGAGATTTAAGAGGCTCGCGGACATGTACGGAGGAGACGACAGCGAGTCGTAAAAAAAACCCCAAAAAACTAAAGCGGGACACGGATTTGATTGATTGGTTTGTGGAAATTTGTGCAATTTTAGAAAGCGCCAGAAATCGAAATCCAACATGGAGTTTACTAGAGATGACTGACGGATTTCTTTTGCGATATACTCTAACTATATAACTAACTGTAACAGAAATGTACAGAAAGTCAAATTACATCCGTCCTGCCGGGAATAAAGGACGCTGAAGACCAGAGGGTTGCTAAGAGACTTGCTGAGGCTTTGATGGTGGTGGGATTTTAATCTCCAGTTTTGAACGAACTTTAAGCCAAATATTTTACAATAAAAGTGTCTAACGGCATTAATGAAAGACCTCTGCGAGAGTGTTACCGGAGTTTCAGGTAGCGGGTCTGAGAACAGACCATAGGAAGACGTTGAAAGCTAGAGTGAGGGCTAACAAGACCAGGAAGCGATGACCAAATAAGGAAAGTGGGAAACAGCCTAAACAGGAAACTATAACCAAATACTTTTTTACGAGATTTGGGTCGATGTGTCAATTGTGGAATTGAGTCCATTTGTGGAGTCAATCTTAAAACAAATCGGCCTGGTGAGTCATTCTACTGGCGAGTAAGCCTTGTTCAGTGAATCAGAATGTAAAGTGAATCTGTGAGTGATGAATCGTCTGTGATAAATTCGATGGACGGTAATCGAGTCAGTCAGTGATTTTCAGTCAACGAGTCAAATGGCGAGTCAGTGTGTTTCTCAGTGAACAAAATAAAACAGGTTTCACGAGTCAGTCCTTGAATAAGTCAGTCAGTAATTCATTTCCTCAGTGTGTCTGTCTGCAAGTGATTCAGTGATGAATCAGTCACTCGTGCTACCACACACACATGGCTTTTGGTTTGAGGGCTCAGAGTTCCCCCTAGAACCTGACTCTTAAATACGCGATACACAAAACTTACACACAACATGTAACAACAACCTCTATTATACACAACAACTGTACTATACACTGTCATTTTATATTGAAGATTTATACAATATTAAAATACGCCAAAAATACAAACGTGTTTTCCATGTATCACGTGTTTGTTGGGAGAAGATCATTGCGTACACAAGTCCTTTTCAACTACATGCCCTAATGTCCAGTGGAAAGACTTGGTGTTATGGTCATTAAGTCAGTCAGTGTATAGTTAAATAACCTGCCAGTCAAAAACTTAGTGAGTCTCTCTGCTAGGGAGTCAATCAATCCCTGAGTCTAAGTCTTTGAGTCAGTCCTGAGAGTCAGATGCTCAGTGAGGCACGGAAGAGTCTTTCAGTGAATCAGTATGAGAGTAATCAGTGAGTGAGTCAGTCAACAATTTAGGCATTGAAATACAAGTTAGTGAGCCTGATGGTGAGCTGATCAGTAAATGAGTCAGTCAGTGAATCAGATAATAAATTCCAAATTAATGAGTCAAATGGTGAGTCGATTCTGTAAATGAGTCAGTCAATAAATTACCTGACAGATTGTGAGTCAGCCACTGAATGAGGTATTACATTAACAGGGAGCAAATCAGATAAAGAGTCAATCAGTGAATGAGTCAATCAAAAAAATCGGGACAGTACCAGTCAAATAAGTCAGATTGTGAGTCAGTCCATGAATGAGATATTACATTAGCAGTCAGTGAGTCAGATTGTGCGTCAATTAGTGAGTGATTCAGTTTCTAAATCGGACATTGAGTCAGTTCTGAGGCAGTGAGTCAGATAGTGAATCAATCCATGAATGAGTCAGTTACTAAATTAGACATTAGGTTCCAAGTCAGTAAGTCAGATGGCGAGTCAATCAGTGAATAAGTCAGTAACTGAATAAGTGCCAAGTCAGTGAGTCAGATTGTGATTCAGTCTGTGAAAGAGTCAGTGAGTAAAACAGACATTAAGTTGCCAGTTGGCGAGTCTAAAAGTGAGTAAATCAGTTACTTAGACATTAAGTTCAGAGTTGGTAAGCCATATGGTGAGGCAATCAGTGAATGAGTCAGAGACATTAAATTACGTCAGAGTCACATAGGGAGAAAGTCCCTAAATGAGTCAGTCAATAAGTCAGAAAAATTCTAAGTCAGTGATTCAGATTGTGAGTCAGTTTGTGAATGAGTCAGTCATTTACCCAGACATTAAATTCCCAGTCAGCGAGTCATATGGGGAGTCAAACAATGAATAAGTCATTAGCAATCAGTGAGTCAGAATGCGAGTCAGTTGTTTCCATTTAAAACACTAAATAACAAACGCGACCCCCAGAATTAACTCTGGACCTGACCTCCTCAGTGGATTTAAACGGCTTTGAAGTCGCACTGCGTCTGCACACCGTCTGCGCACCGTCTGCTTGGTGCCTCGAACAAGAGTTTAAAACTTGTAAAAAAAATAAAAAATAAAAAAATAAATAAAAAAAACCCTGTTATGGCTGTTATTTTATTTTCTCACCGTTCGAGGTGCAGCGGATAAATCAGGAGGTGTTTATAATCAAATCGACATGTGACGACTGGCGTGAAGCGGCGTGAGGCGACACCCGCCGAGCGTCCCGACTGACCCCTGGGCTGCTGATGAGTAAACACTTTGTTGATTTCTCTTTACCTTTCGAATGTTTCAAGCAAAAAAAAATAAAAAAAAATAATAAATAGCGACGGTGCGACCTCGTGTTTTCACGCCTCTAAAAGAGTTTCTTTTGCCGCGTCACCGTTTATAAGTCTGGGGTGGAAAAAAACAAAAAGAGACCTGGGTGAGACGTGGACATGGAGGAAAAACTTTATTACATTACAGAATGTGTAAAACAAATAAAAACGTATTAAATGACCTTCAAAGACATTGGGGTGCAGTATTTATTATTTTTTTTTAAATAATGGTATGACCCCTAAAGACAAGAGGCTTCACATCAAACAAGTTCATTTATCCATGTTCCCTTTGTGGTGATTATTATACAGTGTGTGTGTGTGTGTGTGTGTGTGTCCTTATTTGTGAGCGTCCTCGGCGTCGTCGCTCTCTCGCTCCTGCCGTTCTCTCTCCCTCCTCATCTCCTTCAGCTCCTGCCGGTACTTGCGCTCGATGAAGCGCTTCTGATGGGCCATCTGAGGGAAGTTATCTGGAACAGAGCGAATGACGAACGAAGAAAAAAAAAGAAAGAAACGTAGATTCGAAGCGATTATGGGGAAAACATTGCAGGAGTTTCAAACTTTGGAGCATTGATACTTCAACCTGTTAACCAACATGAGCTCAATGAGCAGACCAGAGTGAGAGAGAAGAGTGAAAAACTTTTGAAAGTGAACGAGAATCGTGAGAGAAGGAAGAGTGAGAGGGTTGAGTGAGACAAAAGAATGAGAGTAAAGTAAGATCTGAGTGAGACAGAAGAGTGTGATGGAAAGCTGAGATCAAAATCAAAGAGAAACATTAGAGAAGTGAGAGTGGCAGTTTTGAGTGAGACAGAAGAATGAGAGAAATCTGAAACAGAAAAGTGATAGACTTGAGTGAGAGAAAAGTGAGAAAAGAATGAGAAAGAAGAGGGTAATGAAAGAAAAGGTAAGAGGGATATTTGGGTGTTAAAAAAATGAATGAGACAAGAAGTGTAAGACTAGAGTGAAAAAGTAGAGTGAGAGATTGGAGTAAGACTAGAGTGAGGCAGAAGAGTAAAATAAGAGTGACAGAAGAAAGACTAGAATGAGATTAGAGTAAGACTAGAGTGAGAAAGTAGAGTGAGAGATTAGATTGAGACTCGAGTGAGAGTTAAGAATGAGACAGAGAGACTAGAGTGAGAGATTAGAGTGGGACTAGAGTGAGGCAGAAGAGTAAAATAAGAGTGACAGAAGAAAGACTAGAATGAGACTAGAGTGAGATTAGAGTGAGTAAGTAGAGTGAGAGAGTAGAGTGAGACTAGAGAGAGAGATTAGATTGAGACTAGAGTGAGAGTTAGGAATGAGACAGTAGAGAGAGACTAGAGTAAGAAAGTGGGGCGAGACAGAAGAGTGAGACTAGAGTGAGAAAGTAGCGTGAGACTAGTGAGAAAGTAAAGTGAGACTAGAGTGAGAAAGTGGCATGAGACTAGAGTGAGAAATGGAAATGAGACAGTAGAGAGAGACAACTATGTGAGGAGTGAGAGAGTGCGGAGGAGGACAGTAAGATGAATCAGATGGAAAAGAGCAGGGGGTGTGGGGTGAGTTAGAATGAGAGAGAAAAAAGAGAGAGAGAGAGAGAGAGAGAGAGGGAGAAAGAGAAAGAGAGGGAGAAAGAGAAAGAGAGGGAGAGAGAGAGAGAGAGAGAGAGAGAGAGAGAGACGGAAATTCATCTGATCTTACTGAAGAAAACATTGCTAATTTATTCCTATGTAAAGGGAGAAGTGCAGGACAGGTGTTCATTTACCACAAATGAGCAAATATCAATCACCCTGACAGCAGCCAAGAGTGCAAGAAAAAAACACAAGAGAGGAGCGACAGAATAAGAAGGTGAAAGACTGAATCAGGGGGAGAAAGAGAGAGAGAGAAAGAGAAAGAGAGAGAGAGATGATGACTCATCTGTTTCTTCCAGCTGTCACACTGAAACCTGCAAATCTGCAGCATGTTTTTATTTCCAAACACTCGCTTACAGTCTGTTTAGCAGTAACGCGGCAGGAGGGGCGAGAGGATGGAGGGAGGAGGAGAAGAGGAGTATGAGGAGAAGGTGAAGAAGCAGCAGGAGGAGAAGCTGAAGTAGTAGAAAGATTAGCCAAAAAAAAGGAGAAGAAGGAGGAGAAGGAGCATGAAGTGAAGAAGAAGGAGGAGAAAAAAGGAGAAGCAGAAACAGAAGGACGAGAAGCTAGAGCGGGACCAGGAAGAGAAAGGAGGAGCAGAAGGAGGAGGAGCTTACATTTCTCCAGAGCATCCATTGCAGCTCCCATCTCAGCCTGTTGTATACTGTGTGGAGAAAAAGAACATGTTTAATAGATGTGTGTTCCTCTTGCTCCCTCTTTCAGTTCTTCAGATGATGAACCATATTTGAGCTGCACCACCCTGATAACTCCCATAACTCCACCCTGATGGAGGGAACAGAGGGAACGGGACACCACTAACTCAAGCTGATCTCCATACCTCGGTCCTTTTCCACAGCCGATCCTCTCGCCTTTAAAGTACACAGCGACCGTGTAGGTGCGAGCGTGAGACGGGCCGACGGTCTGGAGCGTCCTGCATGGGGACAGAGAGAGAGAGAGAGAGAGAGAGAGAGAGAGAGAGAGAGAGAGAGAGAGAGAGAGAGAGAGAGAAACAAACACCCAATTCGTTCTTAACGCAATCGATTGAGCTTTTTAATACAACCTTGTTGAGAAGTGAAGGATGAGAGAGAGAAGAGTGAGACAGTGTGTAAAAAAAATTGTGGAAAACGAGAAACGTGAGAGAATTAAGAGTGAGAGAGGAATGAGATTTGAGTGATAAAAAGGTAAGAGAGGAGTGAGATATAAAGTGAGAGAAGAGTGAGACGGATAGAAGCGGTAGGAAAATAAGAGAAGAGTGAGATGAAATGAGAGATGGGTGAGATCAAAAGTGAGAGAAAAGTACGACAGAAGAGAGTGATACAAATGAGAATAGAGTAGGACATAATTGAATGCGAGACACAGCAAGAGAAAAGTGAGACCAAAGAGTGAGACCAGCGAAAACAGATAGAATAGCACGAGAAAAAGAGATAGTAAAGTGAGAAAAAGGAGAGATGGAAGATTAAGAGGGAAAAGTAAGAGAGCGAAGAGTGAGAAAACAGTGAGAAACTACAGTAAGGTAAAAGAAAGGGAGAAAAAGAAAGGTGAGACGGAGAAAAGCGAGAGGGAAGAAAGAGTGGGAGGAGTGTAAAAGAAAAGCGTGAGAGTAATAATGATGAAAACACACGTTAACTAATGCAGCAACAATGAGTGCAGAACATTACAGTGTGAGACACAGAGAGAGAGAGAGAGAGAGAGAGAGAGAGAGAGAGAGAGAGAGAGAGAGAGAGAGAAGGTCACAGGAGCTCAAGGGCACTCCGTGACATTTCCTGTCCAAACATGGAGGACTCGAGTCGGAACGAGGAGCAAAACAAAATCGCTCAGGTAGATAAATATTTGGACGATGACACAACTTTATACAGAGAGTCGACGCTGACAGATTCCAAACCCCAAATGTCACTCGGAATTAACCCTGTGATCTTTTATCAACTTACTAATAAATAAAATAACACACACACACACACACACACACACACACACACACACACACACACACAGGTTCATTATAAAACAGGGCTGTATCTCCTACTGCGCTCACCTAATTAGGATGTAATTACTCTGAATTTAAAGGTGAATGTCTGCACCTCATGGCCACATCAAAGATCCAACACAATCCATCATCCAGAACAAGAGCAAAAAAATCAATCGGAGAGGAAGAAAAAGAGGAAAGAAACACAGGAGAGTGTAATAAGAGTGTAGTGAGAGTGTAGTGAGAGCGTAATGAATGTAATAAGAGCGTGGTGAGTGTGTAGTGAGTGTGTAGTGAGTGTGTAGTGAGAGTGTAGTGAGAGCGTAATGAATGTAATAAGAGCGTGGTGAGTGTGTAGTGAGTGTGTAGTGAGTGTGTAGTGAGAGTGTAGTGAGAGCGTAATGAATGTAATAAGAGCGTGGTGAGAGTGTAGTGAGTGTGTAGTGAGTGTGTAGTGAGTGTAGTGAGAGCGTAATGAATGTAATAAGAGCGTGGTGAGAGTGTAGTGAGAGTGTAGTGAGAGTGTAGTGAGTGTAGTGAGAGCGTAGTGAGAGCGTAGTGAGAGCGTAGTGAGAGCGTAATGAGAGCGTAATGAGAGCGTAGTGAGAGCGTAATGAGAGTGTAGTGTGTAGTGAGAGCGTAATGAGAGTGTAGTGTGTAGTGAGAGCGCAATGAGAGTGTAGTGAGAGCGTAGTGAGAGCGCAATGAGAGTGTAGTGTGTAGTGAGAGCATAATGAGTGTGTAGTGAGAGCGCAATGAGAGTGTAATGAGAGTGTAGTGAGAGCGTAGTGAGAGCGTAGTGAGAGCGTAGTGAGAGCGCAATGAGAGTGTAGTGAGAGCGTAATGAGAGTGTAGTGAGAGCGTAATGAGAGTGTAGTGAGTGTGTAGTGAGAGCGTAATGAGTGTGTAGTGAGAGCGTAATGAGAGTGTAGTGTGTAGTGAGAGCATAATGAGAGTGTAGTGAGAGCGTAATGAGAGTGTAGTGAGAGCGTAATAAGAGTGTAATGAGTGTGTAGTGAGAGCGTAATGAGTGTGTAGTGAGAGCGTAATGAGAGTGTAATGAGTGTGTAGTGAGAGGGTAATGAGTGTGTAGTGAGAGCGTAATGAGAGCGTAATGAAAGTGTAGTGAGAGCGTAATGTGTAGTGAGAGCGTAATGAGAGTGTAGTGAGAGTGTAGTGAGAGCGTAATGTGTAGTGAGAGTGTAATGTGTAGTGAGAGCGTAATGAGAGCGCAATGAGAGTGTAGTGAGTGTGCAGTGAGTGTGTAGTAAAAGCGTAATGAGAGTGTAATGAGAGTGTAGTGAGAGCGTAGTGAGAGTGTAGTGAGAGTGTAGTGTGTAGTGAGAGCGTAATGAGAGTGTAGTGAGAGCGTAATGAGAGTGTAGTGAGAGCGTAGTGAGTGTGTAGTGAGAGTGTAGTGAGAGTGTAATGAGAGCGTAGTGAGAGCGTATTGAGAGTGTAGTGAGAGTGTAGTGAGAGTGTAGTGAGAGTGTAGTGAGAGCGTATTGAGAGTGTAGTGAGAGTGTAGTGAGAGTGTAATGAGAGTGTAGTGAGAGCGTAGTGAGTGTGTAGTGAGAGTGTAGTGAGAGCGTAGTGAGAGTGTAATGAGAGCGTAGTGAGAGCATATTGAGAGTGTAGTGAGTGTGTACTTGTAGAGCGGGATGTCTGGCTCCTTGCCCTCAGTGCGCAGGGTGAGGCAGCACTGCTGGAGCTGAGACTTTGGATCATTCCAGTCTTGATTCAGGATAAACTCCTGTAAAACACACACACACACACACACACACACACACACACACACACACACACAGTGTGTGTTCAGAGGACATTGCGGTTTTAAAGATAATCCCATTAGCACAGTGCACTCAGGGTGAAGGGAGGAAAAGTGCACGTGAATAGAGAATCATAAACTCTTTCATTAATGAGTGCATCCCTCCATCATCCCTCCTCCAGTTACCTCTCCCACTCTTTCCCATCCTGCTTTATCACTTCAACCTTTAATAACATCCTTCTTTCACTTTCAGTTCTCTCTCACCTCCTTCCTTCCTTCCTTCCTACCTTTCATTATTCAATTCATTTTCACTTTCAATTTGTTCTTTTTTTATTCACTTTCAATCTTTTTTTTTGTTAAATCCTTTCCTTTTTTTCAAATAAAAAAACTTCCTTCCCTTCACCTCCGTCGTCTCTTTTCCCTTCTTCTCTAATCACTTTTTCTTTTTACCCATTTTCTGTCTCATTTCATCTGAAATGATCTGCAGCTCACACCATCTCCGGCGTCGTCCCTCGTCACATTGCGCCTTTTCGCCTCTCTAATCTCTCCATCATTCCATCGTTTCGCTCTCATCCTGTTTCTTGTTGCCTCTGCCCTTCGCTTCTCTCCATTCTCACGCCTTTATACCTCCTTCCACCATGCACTTCAATCTCTCCATCTTTATCTGGATTTTGTCCTTTAATTCCTCCTCCGCTAATCATTTAATCATTTTTTCTTTTATTTCACTAAATAAAATATCATCTCTCCCTTCATTCAACTCATCCATTTTTCCAATCCCTTCATCCCTCCAATCCCTCAATCCCTGCATATTATGAATCTTTTCTGTCATGCCAACTCTTTTAATCCCTCCATCTCTTCAACCCCTCCGTGTCTCTCTCCATGCCTCAAACCCCTCCATCTCTCGACAACTTCATCTCTCCACAAAACCCGCCATCTTTTCAATTTCCCCCCATCCTTCCCTCTCAAAACTCTCCGTCTCCCACATCCCTCCATCTTTTCAAATCCTTTATCTGTCCAATAATTCATCTCCTCAATCATAATGTCAATCCCTCCATCTCTCCCTCTTTAGCTGTCCTTTCAATCTCCTTTCATTTCTTAAATCCCTTCCACAACTGCATCTCAAGTCCCCCTTCTATCCCTCCATCTTTCACAATCTCTGCATCACTTCCTTAAATCTTCCTCACTTTTACCCATCCATCTCTCCGATCTTTCTTTCGCTCCATTTTCACCATCACTCCAACCTTCTCCTCCAATTCCCTCATCTCTACAAAACCTCCCTCTTTGCAATCCCACCATCCTTCCTTTCTTTCTTCTCCTCAATCTCTCCAACCCGAGATGTTTCACAAAACTCCAATCCCTCCACCTCCATTTCATCCTCACTTCAACCCATAGTTCCACCTCTCCAATCCAATCTCTTCCTCACATCTAATCTTCCATCTCTCTTACTCCAGCTAGTCTTCCAACTTCACCTCCTAAAATCCCTGTCTCTTCAACTACTCCATCTCTCCCTCACTTTAGCCCATAGTTTTACCTCTCCAGTCCTTCCATCTCTCCCTCACTTCATCCAATAGTTGCATCTCTCCAATCATCCACCTCTCCCTACTTCTTTTCTTTGGCCCATATTTCCACTTCTCCAATCCATCCATCTCTCCAAACCAACATCTCTCCCTCATATTTAATCTTCCATCACTTCTACCTACCTCACCTTCTCAAATTCCTTCACCTCTTCAACCATTCCTTTTCTTCTTCACTTCAGCCCATAGTTCCATCTCTCCAATCCATCCATCTCTTCCTCACATGTGGTCTTCCATCACTGATACCCCAGCCGGCCTTCCTACTTCAACTCCTCCGTCCCTTCAATCCCACTATCTCTCCTCCGCGATCACACCTCCAATTCAACCCCTCCATCTCTTCTTCACTTTAACCTCTCGTTTTTTTCCTCTCTTCGATACCCCCTCTCTCTCCAATTATACTATCACTCCATCTCCTCAAACCCCCATCACTCCAATCCCACCATATCACACATGCCCGTGCCCACACGCTTCGCTCCCAAAGCTCTCTTTTTCTCTCATTTCTTTTGATTTATTAATCTTTTCCTCCTTGGCTCAGTCTGAAATAACTTTGGGTGGGTCACACCATCCTTACACTTTCGCTTTCCTGTCTTTCTTCTCCATACACGCAAAGTAATACTTGTTGCAACCTTCACACGCTCCGGCCTCTGTCCTTCATTCCCTCTTCCCCTCCAGCCCCGGTGCGTTCTCATTGTTCGGCAGGAAGTTAAGTTATCACGATGGATGGACACTGACGACCTTCTTTTTTTTTTTTTTTTGCTCACGTCTTCCCCCCGTTAAAGCAGAAAAAAAAAAAAAAAATTATTTCTTCTTTTTTTCCTGAAGGACAAATGGACGCTTTCTCCCTGTCGCTTTTCTCATAAATGAAAATCAGGGTCATGGCGATGTCGCGCTGAACTTCGGTCCGTCTCTCTCCAGAGACGCGCGACAGACAAGCAATTAGCATGGACTAGCAAGAAAGTGTGTGTGTGTGTGTGTGTGTGTGTGTTTGTGTGTGTGTAAATCCAGGCCAGGCTAAAAAAAAAAAAAAGGAAAAGGAAAGGAAAGAAAGCTGCTCTCTAGACTGCAGAAGTTTCTTCTCAACCCATCTCTCCATCAGAAAGTAGCACAGTTTACAGTGTACTATTTCCGCTAGTGAGGCACCAAAATTCAAATCCTGTAACATGGAACCTAATCAGAACCTGGTACAAGGACATTTCTCGATCTCAAGGTCACAAAAGTAGCTTCCTGGAGGTCTCTGCAATGGACACGCACATCTGGACCTGCCTAGCCAGCTGCAAATTAAAACAAATCAGACTTTTGATATACGGATAAGACTGCTGGACACGAACGTACCTTCAGTCTGGGGAAGAAGCAGACGTTCATGAACGTGTGAACGTATTCGAGGTCTTTGTCGATGTAAAGTGCAGCGATGAAAGCTGGAGTGGAAAAAAAAAAAAAAAAGAAAAAAAGATGTTCCATGTAACATGTTCCAATTTTAATACAGACGCAATTTAAGAACATCCATTTTTTATTGTCTGGAAGCAGTTAGAATTAAACCCTGAGTCTGAGCTTCAGCCTGAGTCTGAGCTTTAGTCTGAGCTTTAGTCTGAGTCCGAGCTTCAGTCTGAGTCCGAGCTTCAGTCTGAGTCCGAGCTTCAGTCTGAGTCCGAGCTTCAGTCTGAGTCCGAGCTTCAGTCTGAGTCCGAGCTTCAGTCTGAGTCCGAGCTTCAGTCTGAGTCCGAGCTTCAGTCTGAGTCTGAGCTTTAGTTCGAAAGAGCGTTCTCTCTGCTGCATCACGTTGTGTCAGGTTGTAGAAGGTTTTTCTTACTCTTGCACTTAGTTCAAATATTGGACTTTGCTTAGAGTTTAGAATTTAGTATAAGTCTCAGGATGCAGTAATCTGGTCCAGTGGTCAGGATTTGGAGTTGAACTTAATGCTGTCATGAGCACTCTGTCCATTACCATATCAAAGCTCTAGTCCAAGAGATCCTGGTCTCGTTCTTGGTATTTTAGGGTTTAGTCCGGGTCTCGTTTTTTTTTAGTCCTGGTCTATAATAGAACACAGTTATAATCAGCCAGTTTTGTGCAATTGACTGTGAAGTTGTCGCTCTGACTCAGGGTCACTCCTCATTTTCCTCTCTCTCTCTCTCTCTCTCTCTCTCTCTCTCTCTCTCTCTCTCTCTCTTCACCAGGCTTTCCTTCCACATAGGTTTTTTTATTTTTTTCATTCTATTTCTCTCAATTTCTCTCTCTCTCTCACCTTCTTATTCGCCCCTTCACAAAAGTGATAAAGTGCATTTGTCACTTCAGTCAGGTCCATATGCCTCCGTCACTCTCTCTCTTACACACACACACACACACACACACACACACACACACACACACACACACACACACACACACACACACACACACACACACACACACACACACACACACACACAGCTTTCCCGACTATTTTTTTTTCTAAAATCTCTCTACTTGCTGAAATATTCAGGTCATGTGTGAGAGGAGAGAATTTGTCATCATTCATCGCTGTATCGCTTCAGGCCACACACACACACACACACACACACACACACACACACACACACACACACACACACACACACACCTCTGGATCTGACTGATTTCTCTGGTGTTTTCAGGTGACTGAAAGGTTGTCTCTGTGTGTGTGTGTGTGTGCGTGTGTGTGCGTGAGTTAGATACTATTCTTAAATTTCTTAAAAGGTAGGATGAATTAACGATGAATTAAATCACTGCCTTCCACTCACACTCTCACTCACACACACACACACTCACACACTCACTCACACACTCACTCACACACTCACTCACACACTCACTCACACACTCACTCACACACACACTCACACACACACTCACACACACACTCACACACACACTCACACACACACTCACACACACACTCACACACACACTCACACACACACTCACACACACACTCACTCACACACACACTCACTCACACACTCACTCACACACTCACTCACACACTCACTCACACACTCACTCACACACTCACTCACACACTCACTCACACACTCACTCACACACTCACTCACACACTCACTCACACACTCACTCACACACTCACTCACACACTCACTCACACACTCACTCACACACTCACTCACACACTCACTCACACACTCACACACAGAAACTCTCTCTCTCTCACTCACACTCCAGCAGGTCGGCCAGTGTTTTGGTGCGCAGAGCGACCGGTCGTTTGGTTTTGTCGTTCGTTATCGCGTACTCCTGCATCCCCAGTTCCTCTGCCACCTTCGCCTGCGTTCTGTTGTTCACCAGCGAGCTGCGCAGTAGCTGAAACACACACACACACACACACACACACACACACACACACACACACAGTTTAAATCACACTGACGCACAGTAATTCACCTGGCACGAGGCAGCAGAGCGACTAACAGAAGTAAATTTAAGAATGTAAAATAAAATAGAAACCGATGTTGGATATTATTTATTTATTCACGCTGAGTGCTTTAAAAAAACAGAAATAAAACCAAATAAATAAATAAATAATCATAAAAGCCTGCATCAAGTCAGAAGGGAAATCATAACAGCAACTAAAGTGGCTTCTGATGGAGATCTGGAGTGTGTGTGTGTGTGTGTGTGTGTGTGTGTGTGTGTGTGTGTGTATAAACGGACTGTGGAAGTACTTCATCAAAAGTACATTTTTATCTGTACAAATCTAATCTATAGTAGTCGGCAGGGAGTGTGTGTGTGTGTGTGTGTGAGTGTGTGTGTGTGTGTGTGTGTGTGTGTGTGTGTGTGTGTGTGTGTGTGTGTCTGTGTGTGTGAGTGAGTGAGTGTGTGAGTTCAGACTGCTGATCATAAACATTTATTCACATTTGACAACAACATTACTGAAGTCGCAAATGCACATCTCCACACACACACACACACACACACACACACACACACACACACACACACACACACACACACACACACACACACACACACACACACACACACACCGTCAGATGGCCTTCGTGATGGTCGGGGAAATGGATAAACAGATATTCAGTGGCTACGAGCTGCATGATGGAATCTCCCAAAAACTCCATCCGCTGGTTATGACCCCTGAGAGAGAGCGAGAAAGAATGAGAGAGCGAGTGAGAGACAGAGAGAAAGAGAAAAACAGAGTGAGCGAGACAGAGAGAGACAGAGAAACAAAGAAAGAGAGAGAGAGAAAGCAAATAAGAGACACAGAGAGTAAAGGAGTGAGAGAATGAGAGAGCGAGTGAGAGACACAGAGAGAGAAAACGCGAGTGAGAGAAAAAGTGAGAGAGAGAGAGAGAGAGAGAGAGAGAGGGGAAGAATGAGAAAGCAAGTGAGAGACAGAGAGAAAACGCGAGTGAGAGAGACAGAGAGAGAGAGAGAGAGAGAGAGAGAGAGAGGGAGAGAGAGAGAGAGAAGTTAGTGTGATGCTGAATCAGTGGACTATTGTATTGTCTCCTGCTAAGTTGTGATTGGCTGTGATTGGCAGTGCTAAGTTGTGATTGGCTGTGCTCGGTTGTGGCGTACAGGGTGAGGTGGTTGAAGCCGACGGTGCGCAGTGTGAAAGCTCGAGCGAGCAGTCGGACGTGTGTGAAGAAAACTCCGATGGCCGTCTCAAAGTCTGTCAGCTTCTGAAGAACGGGAGACGACTCGATAAGCTGCCTGTCTGTCACAGTCTCCTGCATCTGAAACACACACACACACACACACACACACACAATGTAAATACATATGTTCCTTTTTATTACAACTACTTATTTATTATTAGAGAAACAGACAAAGACATAGAAAGAAAGAAAGCTAGAAAGAGACAGAGCGAGACAGACTGAGAAAGTAAAGAAAAAAAGGCAGTGCTTTTGCCTCCATCCTCTCCTCTTTACACTGACTGATTACCCTAATGTGTTCACCTGTTTCATGTTTCAGCCTAATGACTTTGTTGATTTATGCCCATTTGTTCCTCTTCTTCCCTACAAAGTCTTGCCACAATTGTCTCCGCCCCCCCCCCACCCCCAACAGCCTAGTGACCCCCCTCTTCCCGACCCACCCACCGTCTGACGTACCATACCTCTTTAATGTACTCCAGCCACACATGAAAGTTAGAAGTAGTATGTGGTTTGGGACACAGCCCACAGAGATCTGTTTACATCTCCATTATCCGCATCACAAACACGCTCCTCAGACACGCTGTCCGTCTCCTCAGACACGCAGACGAACACCCGGAAAAAATTATTAACATGTTAAATAAATAAATAATAAAAAAAATAAAAATAAATAGCACTGAATTAAAGCCCTGAAAATGTCATGATCCTCATTTGTGGGGGAAAAAAAAATGCACAAAAAAAAAAAAACTCCACAAAAGTGACATCGCAACCGAACAGAACGTAATGTCAGACGCCCGTCACGCGGTGCTAACAATGCTTCAAAGACAATGTTTTAATTGGGTCGAGGTTGGCGAAGTCGCACTCCTTTTGTCCTTGTTCTTCCCCTAAAAGAATTCCCCGTCTTCCTCCTTGACGAGGAGTCCTTAATTAACGGCGCCGATCCAAATGCCAGCTGTCACATCATTACGGCTAATGACATTTTGCTAGTTAATGACACGGGCTCCGGGTTCAAAAGGAGCAGATGCTCGCGACGCTCACATTTATAAACTTGGAGACATGTTTACGGAATTCCAGGACCGTAAACAGCGATTCAGGGCGATACTGTTCCGAAACTTATAGAGGTACGGGACTGTGACAGACGCATTGTGTAGACTATGTTTCTCATTAAATTAGTCTCAAATGTATCTGGCCTTCCCAGTCATTGAGAAACAGGCAATTCCGACATCCTAAAGACTTTCCCAAGGTAGAAAACTCATGAAGCAACTACCTGGTTCCCTTCACTTTCCCACCGGTTCCAACCTCGAAACATGCCATTTATACCGGTCCTCAAACTGGGAAGTCCTTTACAACTGGGGGCGCAACTTGTCCTACCCCTCCCTTGAAGATGTCCCCTTTGACTGTTGCCAGGTGTCTGTAGCTTCTAAGCTCCTGGTTGGTACAATCCGATTCTTATCCGGCAGACTTGCCAGACGTCCTTCCACCCTTTCTATCATTTACTTGATTTATTAGATTATGATGTTGCAGTTCTTTTGTTTCTCACATTGGGGGGTCCTTAGCAATTAAAAAAAAGAATGGTTCAAATGCAAGTCTCCCACTCTTTGCAAAACAGTTACCCCAGTCCATGGTAGATCTTTTCTACAACAGTCTCTGCGCTGGAAGCTTGAACACGGTTTTTGATATCGATCAAACCTTGTCCCCCTTTCTGGATTAGCAAGTTTAGCAGTGAAGCTTGACTCTAGTGTTGCACGCTGTTTTTTTTCCTGTATACTTCTCAACAATCCCTCTGGAGGTTGCCAGATTGTACCACAGTGTGAAACCAGCCTGGTTGTGCATCACCAGAACTCGCCCCCCTGTACAACAACTGTTGTCCAATTAGACAATCAAGCGACACCTTTGAGAAGACAGAGTTCCAGTGGTATCGGCTTGGAAAGAGAGACTTGTGCATGCAGGAGGTCATGTGTTTGAGCAGAGGATTTAACGGCTCCAGAATACCTTCCCAAATCCTCTGCTCAAACACATGACCTTGGAAACCCAAACCCTCAGATATACCTCACACTTGTTCCAGGAAAACTTTGAGTATCATTGGAATCAGGGCATTTGGCAAGTTAAGATGTGGAAGCAGTCAGCATATGCTCCCAAGTTCTCTGCTTGGGTGTTCATCCACTAAACTTCCCTTGTATGACAATTGTATGGTAATACAATCAAGTGATGTCATCTCCAGTATACCCTCCCAAACACTCTGCTTAAACACATGACCTCCTACATGCACAACTCTTTCTTCCCAAACAAAGTTTAGGAAACTCAAATCCCCATGCAACTGACCAATCAGATATCTCTTACACTTTTTCCAGGTAACCCTTGTTAAAGGTCTTTCTTCATACACATGGAGAGTATCGTAAGTGCTCGGCCATGGCATTTTGGCAATTTTCCTATACTTCCTAACAGTACTTCTGTGAGCTTGTCCCACATTGTGGAAGCAGCCTGGGTATACCTCCAGTATACCCTCCCAAACACTCTGCTCAAACACATGACCCCCGAGGTGCACAACTCTAAGTCATAAGTCATGATACAGAAAATCGCCTAAACTAAAATAGCTGGCCGTCGGATGAAGTCAATCTGGTGGGATCTACTGCAACCTTTATCGCCCCGAAGCAGGCGATGCCGCAGTCGGCGTTCCTCAGTGCTGGTTCTAGTGTTTGGTCTTACTGTTTTCGTGGGAAGTTACCAGGTAGTTCTCTTTAAATAGTTAACAGCAAAAGGGATATCACAGGGTTTTGCTGGTGGAACGGCAGTCTGCTTGCCACAAGAGGCAACATCACACGTTCCCTAACATATCTTAGCCGCTTGCAGATGGTTCAAATCCCGTTTGGTTGGGATGGGCGCAGGATTTACTTCTGCTGTAATGTTCTAAATCAAAGCAAAAGCGAGGAGGAGGACCCTCGTGGTTAACTGAGCGACTCTTTGCCCTTATTAATGCACCCTTCACCTTCTCCAAAGCTTTTGTTTCGTCTCTGTCAGCACCTCATTTAATGCGGCACTGGTTTTATCTGCTGCTGGATGAACTTTCTTTCTCTCTCTCTTTCTCTCTGAAGGCCTTTTGGGGTGGTGTTTTTTTGTTATAGAAGTTGAATGTGCTGCCAAGATGTTTACATCTATTCTTGCTGAAAAGGGAATAGTGACTCTGCTGTTAGAGCTACAGCTTAACATCATCCTTCACTATTGCCTTCTGTGTGTGTGTGTGTGTGTGTGTGTGTGTGTGTGTGTGTGTGTGTGTGTGTGTGTGTTGCACCTGTGAAAATGTTATACTGATTTCTTTTACCATCTCCCTTAATACCCAGACCTGCCTCTGTTTATTTAACAAGAACCTTCATGAGCATCACATGGAGGTTCTCCTGTAGTTTCAGGAGGTCCATCTGACTAAGATTCTGCTGTAGTTTCAGGAGGTCCATTTGTCTAAGATTCTGCTGTAGCTTCAGGAGGCCCATCTGCCTAAGATGAGTAACAAGGTGGTTCAATACTCCTTCACAAAAAGCCTGACTTTCACCTGATCCCACTGTGGAGAGGAACCTCTACAGGAGCATTTACTTCAGGTACTGAAATGCTTCTAAATGCTAGTGAATTACAGAGAACTTGTTTTTTTCAATCATAATTTCTCACAGCAGATTTTTCTTTTTGTTTATATTTTTATATCTGTATGTGTTTTCTACATTTTGCTCACCTGCAGCGGATGAGGCGGGTAGTTGAGCCAGACCTCCCTCAGGTCCTGTAACACACACACACACACACACACACACGTGTAGAGGAATGTATATACTTCTATACTCACAGTCTCTTAACTCTCATGTCGTCCCAACAACGCAATGAAAACACACACACACACACACACACACACACACACACACACACACACACACACACACCTCACTGTTGAACAGCAGCCTTCCAAACAGATGCTTGGCCTCTTCTAATCCACCTTCTAGATACACAGCACCTGCAGAGAGAAACAGAGAGAGAGAGACAAAGAGAAAGAAAGAAAGAATGAAAAACAAAGAAAAATGAAAGAAAGAAAGAAAGAAAGAAAGAAAGAAAGGGAAACAGAAAGAAAAATGAAAGAAAGAAAGAAAGAAACAATGAGAAAGAAAAAGGAAGAAAGAAAGAAAGAAAGAGAAACATTGAGAAAGAAAGAAAGAAAGAAAGAAAGAAAGAGAAACATTGAGAAAGAAAGAAAGAAAGAAAGAAAGAAAGAAAGAAAGAAAGAAAGAAAGAAAGAAAGAAAGAGAAACAGTGAGAAAGAAAGAAAGAAAGAGAAACATTGAGAAAGAAAGAAAGAAAGAAAGAAAGAAAGAAAGAAAGAAAGAGAAACAGTGAGAAAGAAAGAAAGAAAGAGAAACAGTGAGAAAGAAAGAAAGAAAGAAAGAAAGAAAGAAAGAAAGAAAGAAAGAGAAACAGTGAGAAAGAAAGAAAGAAAGAAAGAGAAACAGTGAGAAAGAAAGAAAGAGAAACAGTGAGAAAGAAAGAAAGAAAGAAAGAAAGAAAGAAAGAAAAATCAAACAAAGGAAAATAAATAAATGCGAGACAATAAAAGGAGTGTGTGTTAATCTTTACGGCTCACACACACACACACACACACACACGGATTATGTAAATGAGGGTGTTCGGTGTAATACATGAATATTATTCCCCTTCTGAGGTGAATCTACATTAATTACACACACACACACACACACACACACACACACACACACACACACACACACACACACACACTTCATGTAAAAGTGAAATGATGGAAGAAGAAGCAGAGTGAGGAGAGAAAGGGAATTTCCTCCACTGCACATTGTCTAGAAAAAGAAAGCTAAATAAATAAATAAATAAATAAATAAATAAATAAATGAATGAATAAAATCAGTGAAAGTTGTGAGCGAGTGGGAGATAATCCCGTCTCTCCTCGGCTTTAACCCCAAATCCCCTCCATCTGCTGGCGCTAATCACAAAATCAGCTTTATGATGGAAATTAGCGCGACTCCGAAGCAGCCGCGCTCGCGCCGTTTGTTCATTATCGAGGATCAGGAGTGAATAAAAAGCTGATGGTTACCACACCTGAGCGAAGGAGCAGCGGCGAGGGGAGGAGGAGGAGGAGGAGGAAGAGTGAAGCGGCAGTGGAGAGAGTAAAGAAGCCGAAACGTGAAAAAACGCACAATAAATAATAATAAATGAAAATTCAAAAAAATCCCCACTGAAGTAGTTAAGCAGCTGGAAAAAGTTTACACATGGGAAGGATTAAGATCAGAATTCCCTTCTCCTGGGTCGGAGTGGAAGATCTCCAGCGATAGCGTCCTCACCTTCTCACCTACATCAGGACCTGCACCTTTAACTCCCATGTTGCTGGATTAATTCCTCAAAAAAAGTGTGTCCGCAAATTTTTGAGTAATTTTGAAGACACATGGAGCAAAGATCAAAATCAATAATTTTTATAATAATAATAATAATAATAATAAATATATTGTTTATAATTTGTTTTGTAATAATTCTTTATGAATGTTGTACTATTTTGCAAAAAAATTAATAAATAAATAAATAAATAGTAAAAATTTTTATTATATATATATATATAAAAAGGCTTTGATAAAAAAGATGAGACGATACGACGTCTCGGAGCTGCACGACACACAAGAGTGATAGCGGGAGTGTGAGGGATGGAGAAGTGCACGGTCAGCGAGTGTGTGATGGAAATTTGTAGGAAGTAAAAAAAAAATGCTGACGGAGCAGGTGACCTGCTCATTAAAAAGCCACGTGGCTTTTACAAAAAAAAAAAAATACAAAAAAAATTTCTGCTCCAGATTATGGCTAAGACCAAGCTAAACCCAACCCAAGTTCCTATTGAGAACATCTGCTCAGGAGACCTCGGGTTGCCAGGTAGAAGGTTGTAGCAGCGGATGAGGTTCGACCGGAGCTGGATCGGTGTAGTTAAATCGCCTTGTTGGTGTGGCAGGAGGATCTGGGACAGTGCTTGTAGACCGTCAAACTGGGCTGGTGGTCGCTATTTTTAAAAAAGCAGGCCAGAGGGTGTGTTCCAATTCAAGGGGAATCACAACTGTGGTGAGAAGGATATCAGAGAGACTCTCTAGGATCCTGGAGGAATAATGTCCTGGGGTCAAAGTTCTGTCCAGGCCGTGGAACAGTGGAGGAACTCCTGACTTTTTGAGTTTAGCAAGGTGTCATGGGATTATGCTAATTCAGCCTACAGGTGTTTTCCTAATCCTACAACCTTAAACACCATTCTACAGCCTCACACACAACCCTACAGCCTCACACACAACCCTACACACAACCCTACAGCCTCACGCACAACCCTACAGCCTCACGCACAACCCTACAGCCTCACGCACAACCCTACAGCCTCACACACAACCCTACACACCTCACACACAACCCTACAGCCTCACACACAACCCTACAGCGTCACACACAACCCTACAGCGTCACACACAACCCTACAGCGTCACACACAACCCTACAGCCTCACACACAACCCTACAGCCTCACACACAACCCTACAGCCTCACACACAACCCTACAGCGTCACACACAACCCTACACACCCCACACACAACCCTACACATCTCACACACAACCCTACACCCTCACACACAACCCTACACCCCTCACACACAACCCTACACCCCTCACACACAACCCTACACCCCTCACACACAACCCTACACACCTCACACACAACCCTACAGCCTCACACACACAACCCTACAGCCTCACACACACAACCCTACAGCCTCACACACACAACCCTACAGCCTCACACACACAACCCTACAGCCTCACACACACAACCCTACAGCCTCACACACACAACCCTACAGCCTCACACACACAACCCTACAGCCTCACACACACAACCCTACAGCCTCACACACACAACCCTACAGCCTCACACACACAACCCTACAGCCTCACACACACAATCCTACAGCCTCACACACACAACCCTACAGCCTCACACACACACAACCCTACAGCCTCACACACACAACCCTACAGCCTCACACACACAACCCTACAGCCTCACACACACAACCCTACAGCCTCACACACACAACCCTACAGCCTCACACACACACAACCCTACAGCCTCACACACACAACCCTACAGCCTCACACAGAATCCTACAGCCTCACACAGAATCCTACAGCCTCACACACAAACCTACAGCCTTACACACAAACCTACACACCTTACAGACAAACCTACACAATCTTTCCTCACATTCCTTCTTAAACATCTGCATTTGTCCGCTGACTGAGGCAGATGAATGAAACAGGGGATGGGGTGGAGGTGGGAAAAGGGGGAATCTGTCTATCTTCTCACCATCCCATCTGTTTTATTACTCGTCAGCATTTTTTGGGAAATACAAACACAGATGCTAATCAAATGCTCCGATTACAAGGTGACCTCATTTTCTGTTAAAACAACATTTCCGTTCTCAAAACTCTACCTGTCCAACTGTCTTCGTCTGTCTCTCCCTATCTGTCTGTCTATCAACCTTTCTCCCTGTCTGCCTGCCTGTCCATCTGTGTTTTATGTCTGTCTGTCCCTGCCAGAGTGACTACCCATCTGTGCTCCTGTCTGTCTGTCTGTCTGTCTATCCACCTGTTTTCATGCCTGTCTCCGTCTGTCTGTGTTCTCACATGTCTCTCCGCCCATTTGTCTGTCCATCCACATTTCTGTATGCTGTCTACGTCTGTGTCAATCTGTCATTCAGCTAATGCATCTGTCTGTCTGTCTGTCTGTCTGTCTGTCTGTCTGTCTGTCTGTCTGTCTGTGCGTCCACAAGTCTGCCTGTGTCTGTCCACCTGTCTGTCGAGCTGTCAGTCCAGCAATCTGTGTGCGTGCGTGTGCGTGCGTGTGTGTGTGTGTGTGTGTGTGAGAGAGAACAATGGACACACAACATCTATATAAAAGAAATATTAAAAACAATTTAATCATTTCCAGAAGAGGTCAAATGTATTTATTTATTTATGTCCCCAGATGCAATATTTCTTTGTCCGTCCTTGTGTGTGTGTGTGTGTGTGTGTGTGTGTGTGTGTGTGTGTGTGTGTGTGTGTGTGTGTGTGCGCGCGGTATGTGGAGTTTGAGATGATATACGAGTCACCCCTGGGATTTAGATGTTATGAAATCAATACCAGTAATGAATGTCTCTCACACACACACACACGCACACACACGCACACAGAGCAATAAAGAATAAAGTAATACATCACAAGAAAAGAAGGAACTGCGGAAATGACACCAGTCGAGTGTTGATAAATCATGCTAACACACAGTATGCTAACAGTGTTTTAAACACTGGCTAACACCGCTAACGTGCTAAAGCTATATGGGGTTAGCCACAAAGCAGGTGCTCAATAATGCTAATAACTTTAACGAGCTAAATAACTGTCAGTTTCACTTCCATATCAGGCAAATTATCAATAGGTGTGTGTGTGTGTGTGTGTGTGTGTGTGTGTGTGTGTGTGTGTGTGTATAAACACACCTATTAAAGCCTCAAAGCAGTTGGCCATGGCGTGTCTGAGGTCTGACTCTCTGCACAGATCAGGGCCGTGAGCGTACAGCATGAAACGATCCAGCTCCAGTTTCTACAGGAAAACACACACACACACACACACACACACACACACACACACACACACACACACACACACACACACACACACTAACATTACTATATAATTACACAAGTGTCAATAAAGTATATTTCAATCCCTCCTCCATCTTTCCATCATCACTACTCCATCCCTCCCCCATATCTTCATCACTTCTCAATCCCTCCTTCATCACTTCTCCATCCCTCCTCCATCTCTTCATCACTTCTCCATCCCTCCTCCTTCCTTCATCACTTCTCCATCCCTCCTTCATCACTTCTCCATCCCTCCTTCATCACTTCTTAATCCCTCCCCCATCTCTTCATCACTTCTCCATCCCTCCTCCATCTCTTCATCACTTCTCCATCCCTCCTCCTTCCTTCATCACTTCTCCATCCCTCCTTCATCACTTCTCAATCACTCCTTCATCACTTCTCAATCCCTCCTCCATCTCTTCATCACTTCTCCATCCCTCCTCCTTCCTTCATCACTTCTCCATCCCTCCTTCATCACTTCTCAATCCCTCCTTCATCACTTCTCAATCCCTCCTTCATCACTTCTCAATCCCTCCCCCATCTCTTCATCACTTCTCAATCCCTCCCCCATCTCTTCATCACTTCTCAATCCCTCCCCCATCTCTTCATCACTTCTCCATCCCTCCCCCATCTCTTCATCACTTCTCCATCCCTCCTTCATCACTTCTCCATCCCTCCTTCATCACTTCTCCATCCCTCCTTCATCACTTCTCCATCCCTCCTTCATCACTTCTCCACCCCCCTTTATCACTTCTCCACCCCCCCTTTATCATTTCTCCATCTCTCCTTGTTCACTTCTTTATCCACCCTCCATCTTTCTTTCATCACTTCTCCATCTCTCCATCACTTCTCCATCCAACTTTCATCTCTCCTTCATCACTTCTCCACCCCTCCTTTATCATTTCTCCATCTCTCCTACATCTCTCCTCCCTCTGCCCTGTTCTGTCGTGTTGCTGTTTCAGCTCTCGGCGTCTCTGTGCTACGTGACCGATCAGAGTAATTATTAAATACAAAAAAATACACACAAAAAACCCACAAAACAACAAAGCTGAAAAAAAAAAAAAAAAAAAAAGAAAATCAACAGCAGGGAAAAGAAAAGCAGAAGAATAAATAAGTGTGAACCCTACGGGGAAAAGCGTCGACTTCACACAGGATTATCGGGACGTCTCCCACAGAACGGGGGTGGGGGGGGGGATTACGGGAGATAATTACAAGTGTGTTCTTGAGCGTACAGAAGTAAACACAACTCCAAACTAGAGAATTGGAACAAGGCCAAAACAACATCAACAACAAAAATGACACAAGGTTTATGCAAATGAAAGCATAACAACACACGCACACACACACGCGCGCACACACGCGCGCACACACGCGCGCACACACGCGCGCACACACGCGCGCACACACGCGCGCACACACGCGCGCACACACGCGCACACACACGCGCACACTTCATTCTGCAAACTTTTCTCGAGCGAGCGAATCGCGATGAGATGCAGATGATTAAAGGCGTTTTTTTTTATTTCTTTGTTTGTTGTTTGGAACAACAAATTGGAACGAGGCCGAGCATGACGTCTGGAGAAACGTGTGAGAGTGCAAACGCCGTTCACTACCTGAGCATGCGCCAACAAACACACACACAATTTACATAAATAAATACTTTAATAAATAGTTAAAAAACTCAATAAGAAACACTAAAAAAAGAAATAAATAAACAGAAAAAGAGAAAAACAAACACACAGACAAAAAGAAAGAAAGGAAAAAAAAGAAAACTAAAGGAAAAATTTTTCAAGAAAAACAGAAAGAAAACAAGAAATAAAGAAAGACACAGAAAAAAAAGAAAGACACGGAAAATAGAAAAAGAAAGAAAGACATAAAAAAAGAAAAAGACATAAAAAAAGAAAGACACAGAATAAAAAGAAATAGAAAGAAAGACATAAAAAAAAGGAAAGAAAGACAGAAAAAAAGATCAAAGAACGTGTTTGTGGAATATTATTTGCTAGCTAGTGAGAATATTGGTTTATTTATCACTTCTTTTTTGTGCAATTTATTTAAATAAATAAACAAACCACACAAAAAATAAAATAAATAAATAAATAACGCTTATCTCACTGGATGGATAAAATAAAATACATCAATAAACAGAGAAACAAACAGAAAAGCTGTCAAATGTTGTTTCTAAAATAAAGAGGAAGACAAT
>NC_139585.1:29357591-29367591 GCF_946808225.1 Silurus aristotelis
ATGACTCGGGTGCGTCATGGCCAGCTGAGGAGGAGGAGGAGGAGAAAAAAAGGAAAAATAAATGAAGATATTGAAGAAAAACAGAAAGAAAGAAAAAATAAAGAAAGAAAAAAAGACACAGAAAAAAAGAAAAAGAAGAAAAGAAATAAAGGAGGAAAGAAGAAAAGAAAAAGAAAAAAGAAAGAAAGAAAGACAGAAAGACAGAAAAAGAGAGAAAAAAGGAAAAATTTATAAAAAGATATTGAGGAAAACAAAGAAAAAAAGGAACAAAGAAAGACACAGAAAAAAAGAAGACACACAGAGAGACACAAAGAAAGAGATAAAAATGAAAGAAAACAATGAAAAATAAAGGAAACAATATTGAAAAAAAACAGAAAGAAAAAAAACAAGAAAGAAAACAAAAAAATAAAGTAGGAAAGAAAGAAAGAAATATAAAAGAAAGTGTGGAATATTATTTGTTAGCACACACACACACACACACACACACACACACACACACACACACACACACACACACACACACATACAAACAAAAACAGATAAATAAAAGAATACACAAACAAACAACAAAGAACAGTTGGTCAGTCAGAACAAAAAGACGTTTGAACAAAGAGAAAAGCAGGAATGGATGGAGAGAACAGAGAAAAGTAATAAATCTTACGCTTTTAATGGTTCGTATAAAAAAAGTTAAAGTGTGTGTTGACCTGCAGGAGGCATCGCTCCTTAAACGTGTAACCGATCAGTTTATCCAGGTGCATCAGACACCGGTGGTAGCGTATGTGGTGGGTCAGAACCGGGAGCATCATCGCGTGCTGTAACACACACACACACACACACACACACACACACACACACACACACACACACACACACACACACACACACACACACACACACACACACACACACTTTTTACTCAGCAGACAGACAAACGAAAACAAGATAGAAGAGAGAAATCAATCAGGTCTTCATTATTTATTAAGAGGTCTTCTGATTGTGCGATAGATCAAAGGATGAAAACACACACACACACACACACACACACACACACACACACACACACGCACGCACGCACGCACTTTTCATTTTGACCCACATCAATTTCCAGAAAAAAATAAGCACTGGATTTCTCTTTCATTTCTTTTTTTCCACTTGTTTCAGGTTCTTGAGGTGTGTGTGTGTGTGTTTGTGTGTGTGTGTGTGTGTAGCTCTGCATGAGTGTGTGTACCTGACACACGTCGGATCGTATCCCGGTTTTCCAGAATCCTTGGCTGCTGAGTTCCACGGTCACTTCCCTCCTCATCGTGTTCTTCTGCCTGATCTTCTGCAGAGCTTCCTGCGCGCGCACACACACACACACACACACACACACACACACACACACACACACACACACACACACACACACACGCACAAAACTCACTTTAGGTAGAAACCTTGTGTAAATCAATACTGAATTGTGATTGGCTGGAAATTCAGGTGTGAGTAGAGCAACAAACATGCAGGTAGTTCATAGTTCATCATGAGATAGTATTGGGACGACGACTTCTTTCGGCTGCTCCCATTAGGGGGCGCCACAGCGGATCATCCGTCTCCATACCCCCCTGTCCTCTACATCTGCCTCTTCCAACCCAACTACCTGCATGTCTTTCCATGGAGACTCCTGTCTGACCTCGTCCTTTAACCTGTTCATCACCACTGCAAACAGGAATGGGCTCAGAGACGATCCTTGATACGGTCCAACCTCCACCTTGAACCAGTCTGTCGTTTCTACTGCACACTTCACTGCTGTCACACTGTCCTCATACATGTCCTGCACCACCCTCACATACTTCCTCATACAATACCACACCTCCTCTCTCCACCCTGTTGTACGCTTTCTCTAAATCCACAAACACACAACTCCTTCTGACCTTCTCTATACTTCTCCATCAACATTCTCAAAGCAAATAATGCATTTGTGGTGCTCTTCCTCGGCATGAAACCATACTGCTGCTCACAAATGGTCACCTCTTCTCTCAGCCTGGCTTCCACTACTCTTTCCCATAACTTTATGGTGTGACTGATCAACTTTATTCCCCTGTAGTTACTGCAGGTCTGCACATCTCCCTTATTCTTAAAGATCAGTACCAGCACACTTCTTCTCCATTCCTCAGGCATCTTCTCACCTTCCAGAATCTCACAATCTGGTTCTAAAAGAATGGTGCGTTGCGCTAACTCACATCGCTAACTCTTATGACGAATCAGTGAATCTTCCGTCCCTGATATACACGGTTAGCGATGTGTGCAGATGTTTGATGAAAAGGTTTCGCCAAATCCAGAGGAGCCTTTAAACCTTTTGGCTTCGTTTCGCAAAATAAAATAAAAATAGAGGACGAGATGAAATGGGGGAGTAAAAAAACACCCTGGCTAATTCTCCGTGTTGCTCCTCGGCAGGACGCGCGATCGTTCCAATCAGAGCGGACGTGCAGCCACGCTGTATTAGCTCTATTAAGGGAGCTGGACTAGCATCATCGCATCATCGCTAGTCAGAGTGTGTGCGTACATACACACAAACAAACACACACACACAAAACAAAATACACAAACAACACAAAAGTAGAGCTGATGAGAAGAAGTGATGGTCAGGTAATGAGAAGAAGTGATGGATGGTCAGGTATTGAGGAATGGTGATGGTCAGGTATTGAAAAGAAGTGATGGATGGTCAGGTAATGAGGAATGGTGATGGTCAGGTGAGGAGAAGAAGAGACTGATGGTCAGGTAATGAGAAGAAGAGATGGTCAGGTAATGAGAAGAAGAGATGGATGGTCAGGTAATGAGAAGAAGTGATGGTCAGGTAATAAGAAATGGTGATGGTCAGGTATTGAGAAGAAGTGATGGATGGTCAGATAATGAGAAGAAGTGATGGTCAGGTAATGAGGAATGGTGATGGTCAGGTATTAAGAAGAAGTTATGGATAGTCAGGTAATGAGGAATGGTGATGGTCAGGTATTAAGAAGAAGTGATGGATGGTCAGGTACTGAAGAATGGTGATGGTCAGGTATTGAGAAGAAGTTATGGATAGTCAGGTAATGAGGAATGGTGATGGTCAGGTAATGAGAAGAAGTGATGGTCAGGTAATGAAAAGTTCTGTTTGAGAAGCAGTAATTTGGATTTGTAGTATGGTTAGTAAGGAGATCGACAGGAGCGCTTACAGGAACAGCGAGTAATTTTATCCAGATTTGCGTTGCTGACACCCCGATCCCCTGCAGCACCGCCACCAACACACTCCCGCATTACACGCTGGGACTTTTTCCTTTATCTGTGTGTGTGTGTGTGCGCGCTCCTTTATCTGTCCTGTGGCCGAATCGTAACCTCCCGGCAGAGGCAGCAGCGTTCTGTCAAAAATCTGCTACATTTGTGATGCCAGGAATCGACTCTATAGCCTCAAAGCCTGAAATGTCTGAAATGAATAGAAGTGAACAATCTACTAGCTTAGCGCTAATGACTAGCTGCATACCATAAAACTTTAAGGGGCTGCGTCCCAGTTGCAAGCGTTCAGGTCTTTTTGGCACATCCGATGAGACACACGCACACACACACACACACACACACACACACACACACACAGTCACCTACCTCTCTCTGTGTGAGCTTCTGCTTGTCGATCTGCTTGACTTTGGGGCTGTTAGCCAGCAGGTGGCGCAGCTTCACGTAGCTTTTCCACAGCTTCTGGTATCTGCAGGCATTGTGTTCACAGCGTGAGTCGTTATCAACACATTCAGATGTTTCACACACAGACGTGGTATTTGGCTGTTTGCTAAACCTTCATAACACGGTTTATTATCGGCTCAATTTACACTGTATAAAATGTACATCATTAAAAACCTAGAAATACTGGGAAGAAGTAAACACGGGGGGGGTTGGAGGCTCCAGCGGTTAAGGCGCTGGGTTGCCGAACGGAAGGTCTGGGGTTCAAGCCCCGGTATCGCTAAGCTGCCACTCTTGGGCCCTTGAGCAAGGCCCTTAACCCTCTATGCTCGGGGGGTCCCTTACGAGGGAAATACCAAGGTCCGTGACGTCGGAGTGACGTGGGGCCGCCTTCCCGTGGGCTCACCACCTGCAGGAGGGACCGTAAGGGACGGTGCTGTGAGGATTGGGCAGCAGTCGAAGGCGGGGGCCCGCTTAGACTGCTGCCCCTGCGACCCGAATTACGGATAAGCGGGAGAAAATAAATGAACGAATGAAGTAAACACGGGCCAAACACTGAGCTCTGAAATACACCATCAGCGTAACCAATCAGAAGCCAATCAGAACACAGTGTACTGCTCTCAGCCATTCAGAACACATTATACTTCTCTCAGCCAATCAGAACACATTGTACTCCTCTCAGCCAATCAGAACACATTAGAGTGCTCAGTTAATAAGAACACAGTGTACTCCTCTCAGCCAATCAAAACACAGTGTACTCCACTCAGCCAATCAGAACACAGTGTACTCCTCTCAGCCAATCAGAACACAGTGTACTCCTCTCAGCCAATCAGAACACACTGTACTCCTCTCAGCCAATCAGAACACACTGTACTCCTCTCAGCTAATCAGAACACAGTGTACTCCTCTCAGCCAATCAGAACACAGTGTACTTCTCTCAGCCAATCAGAACACATGAATTAAGTTACTGGTTCACTTTCAGCAACATCTTTTCTGTCACTCAGTACAATATAATAAAACTCCTGCTGTCCATCCACACATTTATCATCTACGCGTAATTGAACACACACACACACACACACACACACACACACACACACACACGCACAGTTTATTAATATCACGCCATTAAGTGTTAATTAAACCGGCCCTGACAGTTCAGTATCACTTGGAGTCAACTGGTTTACACTTGAATACACAGCTGAGTTCAGCACAGGAGCCTTTACAGCACTTTACTGAAGATTTACACACACACACACACACACACACACACACACACACACACACACACACACACACACACACACACACACACACACACACGTTACACCATTACTTACATTCACATTCACTGACATTTACTCACTGATTGTGTTCTCTCTTGAATTAACCCAAAACAACGACGAAAAAAAAAAAAAAAAAGAGACCGAAATAATGACATCTTGAAATAATGAGAACTCATTAAATCAAAATACTCAGGGGAAAAAAAGTTATATCTTGAATAAAAGCCTGGAATATTGCCATCTTGAACTGACTCCAGAATAAGATCACGGAGTAATGAGAGTAAAATGATGACACTTTGACGTAACAGAAAGAAAAGAAAACATGGTGAAGAAAATATAACGAGATTTAAAGCAAAGAAAAAATGAGATACTAATCTTGAAAAAATTAGAAATTAAAGCAACCGAATTTGATTCCATATTCATGATATAATCCAGGCTTTAGTGAGCTTTATGACAGTTTTTAGCTTGACAGTGTGTGTGTGAGTGTGTGTGTCATTTTTCAGCACATTGCACTAAAATTGCTCAGTTCCAGAAGGGACAAAAAAAAATAATTGGACACGTCCCAAACGAACGAGTGACAAAGACTGAAAAACAACAACAAAACACCACCATCCCACTCAGTATCGACTCGGCCGAGAACCACCGGGGTTACATTCTCTCTACAGACCAAAACCTGCTGTCTATTCATAGATCAGAGCACACACACACACACACACACACACACACACACACACACACACACACACACACACACACACACACACACACACACACACCACTTTAAGGCTGACACACACCGGATTTCTTCTTCAATCTTTAACTGCTCACAAACACACACACAAACTGTAACACACACTGTCACACAATGTAACACACATTCATATATTCATGTTGAATAGTTGTAAAAAGCATTTCAGTACATGTCTGTATGAATGTGACAAATAAGATTTTGATTTGAACACACGCTAACACACTTACGTGCACGGTAACACACGCTAACACACTTACGTGCACGGTAACACACGCTAACACACTTACGTGCACGGTAACACACGCTAACACACTTACGTGCACGGTAACACACGCTAACACACTTACGTGCACTGTAACACACGCTAACACACTTACGTGCACTGTAACACACGCTAACACACTTACGTGCACTGTAACACACGCTAACACACTTACGTGCACTGTAACACACGCTAACACACTTACGTGCACTGTAACACACGCTAACACACTTACGTGCACTGTAACACACGCTAACACACTTACGTGCACTGTAACACACGCTAACACACTTACGTGCACTGTAACACACGCTAACACACTTACGTGCACTGTAACACACGCTAACACACAAAATGTAGCACACACCAACACACACACACACACACTAACAGTCTCTCTCTTTCTCTCACACACACACACACACACACACACACACACACACACACACACACACACACACACACAGTGTATCTATCTCTTGCACTCACAGGAGATTATTGTTAGGTCTCATTTCCTATCACACATCGCCACCTGCTGGTGTTTAACCTCTCCTAAACAAAGTAAGTGTGTGTGTCCTTGGTTTTTCCCTGCTTAAATACTTGTTTATTAGATCAAAGATTTTTCTCTCTCTCTCTCTCTGTCACACACACACACTCACTGAGGGTCTCCGGCGTAGCTGAGCTGAGCAGGGCGGATTCCAAAATGGACGATGATTGGGAAGGTGATGACGTTGGGGTTAAACTGCTCCCGGTCCAACTGGTCTATTCTCACCGAGCTGGGTTTCTGTAACACACACACACTCATTAGCTTCTAACAACTACGACATGTACTGTGTGTGTGTGTGGGCGTTTCGCACCATGCCGGGATGAGTGACGATCATGCCTTTACACTCCTCAGCGTATTTCTGCCACTCGAGCTCCTCCCACTGTAGCATGTTGGCGATTTCCTCCTCCGGAACAAGCGCCTTATTACTGCTCAAGAGATACAGCAGGACCTGGTGCATAGACAACACCTCTTTACCTCCATCTGAAACACACACACACCCCAGTCAGGGGAAAGTTAAGGAATACACACATGACTTGTTTTTCTCAAAAATCTGTAGGTAAGTTTAAAAAAAAAAAATGAAGAAAAAAAAGAAGGAATGGAGAATTGACAGAAGAACAACATTAGAAGGGAGGAATGACCAAAAAAAAGAGCAAAGAAACCTTCAGGCAAAAGAGAGAGAGGAAGCTCAGAAGGGAAGAGCGATTCGCCTACAGAGGAGATTTCCGAAAGAAGAGAGGATTTAGCAGAAAAAGAGGAAAATGTATGGAAGAGAAGGAGAACCAGACAGGAGACTGGAAGAAATAAAGTCCAGGCAAACAGGGAGGGAAGCAGAGGGAAGGCAGGAAGCAAGCAGGAAAAAAGCAGACATATGAAGGGAGGGAGGGAGGAGAAGGACGGAACGAGGGAAAGAAGGAAAAAAAGAAAGCTAACCTGGTAAGAATCGCACAAAGCGAGGCATGAAGTGAAACCTGGGGCAGGCAGAAGACTCGGTTTCATCTGGACCTGTGAGAAACATCACAACGTTCACAGTTACAACCTGAAACACTTGCGACTGTTCCTCCCACTGCGCTCGACTCTGATTGGCCGCCAGCTGTTGATTAGCTCTAAAGAACAGCAGCTCTGACAGCAGTGTAGGTGAATTGCGTTATCGTTTCTATGGTAACCGCTAGTTCACTGTTCAATCCTTCAATCGCATATCAATTGTTGTTGTGTGTAACATTTGTGGAAGGAGTCTCCAGTATCAGAGGAGAAGCTGAAACACCTGTGAGGTTCCAGTCGTACAGCTCCAGGATGTCGTGGAAGAGGTATGAAGAGAAAAGCTCCAGCCCTTTAACACAGTAGTTCTACACACACACACACACACACACACACACACACACACACACACACACACACACACACAAATGAGAAGGACATTATCATAATAATAAATTAACAGAAGAAACAGAGGAGAGTTGATGATGATGATGATGATGGTGATGGTGCAGACTGACCTCAGGAGCCATCTCTTCTATGAAGTGGATGGTGTAATCGATGTTAAAGCGAATCACTCTGCACAGCGGGATCTGAGACCACGAGAGAAAAGCAGACCGAATTAATCCAACAACTGTTCCCCACAACATCCAATCGCTGATCACCACTGTTCCCCACAACATCCAATCGCTAATCACCACTGTTCCCCACAACATCCAATCGCTGATCACCACTGTTCTCCACAACATCCAATCGCTGATCACCACTGTTCCCCACAACAACCATTCGCTGATCACCACTGTTCCCCACAACAACCAATCGCTGATCACCACTGTTCCCCACAACAACCAATCGCTGATCACCACTGTTCCCCACAACAACCAATCGCTGATCACCACTGTTCCCCACAACAACCAATCGCTGATCACCACTGTTCCCCACAACATCCAATCGCTGATCACCACTGTTCCCCACAACATCCAATCGCTAATCACCACTGTTCCCCACAACATCCAATCGCTGATCACCACTGTTCTCCACAACATCCAATCGCTGATCACCACTGTTCCCCACAACAACCATTCGCTGATCACCACTGTTCCCCACAACAACCAATCGCTGATCACCACTGTTCCCCACAACAACCAATCGCTGATCACCACTGTTCCCCACAACAACCAATCGCTGATCACCACTGTTCCCCACAACAACCAATCGCTGATCACCACTGTTCCCCACAACAACCAATCGCTGATTACCACTGTTCCCCCAGCAACCAATCGCTGATCACCACTGTTCCCCCAGCAACCAATCGCTGATCACCACTGTTCCCCCAGCAACCAATCGCTGATCACCACTGTTCCCCCAGCAACCAATCGCTGATCACCACTGTTCCCCCAGCAACCAATCGCTGATCACCACTGTTCCCCCAGCAACCAATCGCTAATCACCACTGTTCCCCCAGCAACCAATCGCTGATCACCACTGTTCCCCCCAGCAACCAATCACTGATCACCACTGTTCCCCCCCAGCAACCAATCACTAATCACCACTGTTCCCCCCCAGCAACCAATCACTAATCACCACTGTTCCCCCCAGCAACCAATCACTGATCACCACTGTTCCCCCCCAGCAACCAATCACTGATCACCACTGTTCCCCCCCAGCAACCAATCACTGATCACCACTGTTCCCCCAGCAACCAATCACTGATCACCACTGTTCCCCAGCAACCAATCACTAATCACCACTGTTCCCCAGCAACCAATCACTGATCACCATTGTGATCTTATATATATTTATATATAAAATCACACGTTCTGTTCTTACGTTAGTCAGAGGAGTGTGTGAGAAGAGCGAAAATCCCTCAAACAGGTACTCGTGATCATCGTACTCGATCACCGTCGGCCGGTCAGTCTAAAAGAGAGAGAGAGAGAGAGAGAGGGGGAGAGATAATGGTAAATAAAAGGCTAAAGTGCTGCTGCGTTGTTTGGCATTGAGCTGAAAGGCATTGTGGGTAACAGAAGAAAAGCCTCGGTTCTACTTTGTGGTGTAGGACACAACAACGAAATGATCGTGAAGAGAAAAGTCCCATGTTCCTGATCAGCACACAGCAGTGCAGAAGCACAAAAACGAGTTGGATGGAGGAATGGAGGAGAGCGACGACTCACCAGAAAGTTTGTGGGCGGAGACACAGTGATTCTGTAATGGAAGAGTTTGCCGGCGTTGTTGCTCATCGGACGACACGTTTTCACCGTCTGTCGATTCGACAACAAAAACTCATGATATCCAGGATCATTCATTTGTATTCGCATCGGAGCTGAAACAATCCCTCGAGTCACTCAAATACAAAAAAACTCCGTTTAGTCCAAAGTATGGGATCGTTTAAGAATAACAAGAAGAGAAAGAGGGGATTAGAAAAAGAAAGGAAAGAAAAAAAAACAAAGAAGAGAAAAGAAAAAGGAGGGATTCAGAAAAAGAATGGAGGAATAAAA
>NC_139585.1:29370091-29375091 GCF_946808225.1 Silurus aristotelis
GTGTGTATATATGTAGGTGTGTGTGTGTGTGTGTGTGTGTGTGTGTGTGTGTGTGTGTGTGTGTGTGTGTGTGTGTGTGTATATATGTAGGGGTGTGTGTGTGTGTGTGTGTGTGTGTGTGTGTAATTCTGTGTGTATATATGTAGGTGTGTGTGTGTATGTATGTATTTATTTCTGTGTGTATATATGTAGGTGTGTGTGTGTGTGTGTGTGTATGTATGTATGTATGTATTTCTGTGTGTATATATATGTAGGTGTGTGTGTGTGTGTGTGTGTATGTATGTATTTCTGTGTGTATATACGTAGGTGTGTGTGTGTGTATGTATGTATGTATGTATTTCTGTGTGGATATATGTAGGTGTGTGTGTGTGTATATGTATGTATGTATTTCTGTGTGTATATATGTAGGTGTGTGTGTGTGTGTGTATATGTATGTATGTATTTCTGTGTGTATATATGTAGGTGTGTGTGTGTGTGTGTGTGTGTGTATGTATTTCTGTGTGTATATATATGTAGGTGTGTGTGTGTGTGGAAGTATTTCTGTGTGTACATATGTAGGTGTGTGTGTGTGTGTATGTATATATGTAGGTGTGTGTGTGTGTGTATTTCTGTGTGTATATGTAGGTGTGTGTGTGTATATGTATGTATGTATTTCTGTGTGTATATATATGTAGGTGTGTGTGTGTATGTATGTATGTATTTATTTCTGTGTGTATATATGTAGGTGTATGTATGTATGTATTTCTGTGTGCATATATGTAGGGGTGTGTGTGTGTGTGTGTGTGTGTATTTCTGTGTGTATGTATGTAGGTGTGTGTGTTTGTGTGTATGTATTTATGTGTGTATATATGTAGGTGTGTGTGTGTGTATATATATATGTAGGTGTGTGTGTGTGTGTGTGTGTGTGTGTGTGTGTAATTCTGTGTGTATATATGTAGGTGTGTGTGTGTATGTATGTATTTATTTCTGTGTGTATATATGTAGGTGTGTGTGTGTGTGTGTGTGTGTGTGTGTGTGTGTGTGTATGTATGTATGTATGTATGTATTTCTGTGTGTATATATATGTAGGTGTGTTTGTGTGTGTGTGTGTGTATGTATGTATTTCTGTGTGTATATATGTAGGTGTGTGTGTGTGTATGTATGTATGTATTTCTGTGTGGATATATATGTAGGTGTGTGTGTGTGTGTATATGTATGTATGTATTTCTGTGTGAATATATGTAGGTGTGTGTGTGTGTATATGTATGTATGTATTTCTGTGTGTATATATGTAGGTGTGTGTGTGTGTGTATATGTATGTATGTATTTCTGTGTGTATATATATGTAGGTGTGTGTGTGTGTATATGTATGTATGTATTTCTGTGTGTATATATGTAGGTGTGTGTGTGTGTGTGTGTGTGTGTGTGTGTGTGTGTGTGTATTTCTGTGTGTATATATATGTAGGTGTGTGTGTGTGTGTGGAAGTATTTCTGTGTGTACATATGTAGGTGTGTGTGTGTGTATGTATATATGTAGGTGTGTGTGTGTGTGTGTGTGTGTGTATTTCTGTGTGTATATGTAGGTGTGTGTGTGTATATGTATGTATGTATTTCTGTGTGTATATATGTAGGTGTGTGTGTGTGTGTATGTATGTATTTATTTCTGTGTGTATATATGTAGGTGTATGTATGTATGTATTTCTGTGTGCATATATGTAGGGGTGTGTGTGTGTGTGTGTGTATTTCTGTGTGTATATATGTAGGTGTGTGTGTTTGTGTGTATGTATTTATGTGTGTATATATGTAGGTGTGTGTGTGTGTGTGTGTGTGTGTGTGTGTGTGTATGTATTTATTTCTGTGTGTATATATGTAGGGGTGTGTGTGTGTGTGTGTATTTCTGTGTGTATATATGTAGGTGTGTGTGTGTGTGTGTGTGTGTATATATTTCTGTCTGTATATATGTAGGAGTGTGTGTGTGTATTTCTGTGTGTATATATATGTAGGTGTGTGTGTGTATGTATGTATTTATTTCTGTGTGTATATATGTAGGTGTGTGTGTGTGTGTGTGTGTATTTCTGTGTGTACATATGTAGGTGTGTGTGTGTGTGTGTGTGTGTATATGTAGGTGTGTGTGTGTATTTCTGTGTGTATATGTAGGTGTGTGTGTGTATATATGTATGTATGTATTTCTGTGTGTATATATGTAGGTGTGTGTGTGTATGTATGTATTTATTTATGTGTGTATATATGTAGGTGTATGTATGTATGTATTTCTGTGTGCATATATGTAGGGGTGTGTGTGTATTTCTGTGTGTATATATGTAGTTGTGTGTGTGTATGTATGTATTTATTTCTGTGTGTATATATGTAGGTGTGTGTGTTTGTGTGTATGTATTTCTGTGTGTATATATGTAGGTGTGTGTGTGTGTGTGTGTGTGTGTGTGTGTATTTCTGTGTGTATATATGTAGGGGTGTGTGTGTGTGTGTGTGTGTGTGTATTTCTGTGTGTATATATATGTAGGTGTGTGTGTGTGTGTGTGTGTGTATGTATTTTTGTGTGTATATATATGTAGGTGTGTGTGTGTATGTATGTATGTATTTCTGTGTGTATATATGTAGGGGTGTGTGTGTATGTGTGTGTATTTCTGTGTGTATATATGTAGGTGTGTGTGTGTGTGTGTGTGTGTGTATGTATTTCTGTGTGTATATATGTAGGTGTGTGTGTGTGTGTGTGTGTGTATGTATGTATTTCTGTGTGTATATATGTAGGTGTGTGTGTGTGTGTGTGTGTGTGTGTGTGTGTGTGTGTATGTATGTATGTATGTATGTATTTCTGTGTGTATATATGTAGGGGTGTGTGTGTGTGTGTGTGTGTGTGTGTGTGTGTGTGTGTACGTATATGTATATGTAGGTGTGTGTGTGTGTGTGTATTTCTGTGTGTATATATGTAGGTGTGTGTGTGTGTATGTATTTCTGTGTGTATATATGTAGGTGTGTGTGTGTGTGTGTGTGTGTGTGTGTATGTATGTATGTATGTATGTATTTCTGTGTGTATATATGTAGGGGTGTGTGTGTGTGTATTTCTGTGTGTATATATGTAGGTGTGTGTGTGTATGTATGTATTTATTTCTGTGTGTATATATGTAGGTGTGTGTGTGTGTGTGTGTATTTCTGTGTGTATATATGTAGATGTGTGTGTGTGTGTATGTATGTATTTCTGTGTGTATATATGTAGGTGTGTGTGTGTGTGTGTATGTATTTCTGTGTGTATATATGTAGGTGTGTGTGTGTGTATGTATGTATGTATTTCTGTGTGTATATATGTAGGGGTGTGTGTGTGTATTTCTGTGTGTATATATGTAGTTGTGTGTGTGTATGTATGTATTTATTTCTGTGTGTATATATGTAGGTGTGTGTGTTTGTGTGTATGTATTTCTGTGTGTATATATGTAGGTGTGTGTGTGTGTGTGTGTGTGTGTGTATGTATTTATTTCTGTGTGTATATATGTAGGGGTGTGTGTGTGTGTGTGTGTGTGTGTGTATTTCTGTGTGTATATATGTAGGTGTGTGTGTGTGTGTGTGTGTGTGTATGTATGTATTTTTGTGTGTATATATATGTAGGTGTGTGTGTGTGTGTATGTATGTATGTATTTCTGTGTGTATATATGTAGGGGTGTGTGTGTATGTGTGTGTATTTCTGTGTGTATATATGTAGGTGTGTGTGTGTGTGTGTGTATTTCTGTGTGTATATATGTAGGTGTGTGTGTGTGTGTGTGTATGTATTTCTGTGTGTATATATGTAGGTGTGTGTGTGTGTGTGTGTGTGTGTGTGTGTGTGTGTGTGTGTGTATGTATGTATGTATGTATGTATTTCTGTGTGTATATATGTAGGGGTGTGTGTGTGTGTATTTCTGTGTGTATATATGTAGGTGTGTGTGTGTATGTATGTATTTATTTCTGTGTGTATATATGTAGGTGTGTGTGTGTGTGTGTGTGTATTTCTGTGTGTATATATGTAGGTGTGTGTGTGTGTATGTATGTATTTCTGTGTGTATATATGTAGGTGTGTGTGTGTGTGTGTATGTATTTCTGTGTGTATATATGTAGGTGTGTGTGTGTGTATGTATGTATGTATTTCTGTGTGTATATATGTAGGGGTGTGTGTGTGTATTTCTGTGTGTATATATGTAGTTGTGTGTGTGTATGTATGTATTTATTTCTGTGTGTATATATGTAGGTGTGTGTGTTTGTGTGTATGTATTTCTGTGTGTATATATGTAGGTGTGTGTGTGTGTGTATGTATTTATTTCTGTGTGTATATATGTAGGGGTGTGTGTGTGTGTGTGTGTGTGTATTTCTGTGTGTATATATGTAGGTGTGTGTGTGTGTGTGTGTGTATGTATGTATTTTTGTGTGTATATATATGTAGGTGTGTGTGTGTATGTATGTATGTATTTCTGTGTGTATATATGTAGGGGTGTGTGTGTATGTGTGTGTATTTCTGTGTGTATATATGTAGGTGTGTGTGTGTGTGTGTGTGTGTGTGTGTGTATGTATTTCTGTGTGTATATATGTAGGTGTGTGTGTGTGTGTGTGTATGTATTTCTGTGTGTATATATGTAGGTGTGTGTGTGTGTGTGTGTATGTATGTATTTCTGTGTGTATATATGTAGGTGTGTGTGTGTGTGTGTGTGTGTGTGTGTGTATGTATGTATGTATGTATGTATTTCTGTGTGTATATATGTAGGGGTGTGTGTGTGTGTGTGTGTGTGTGTGTGTGTGTGTGTGTGTGTGTGTGTACGTATATGTATATGTAGGTGTGTGTGTGTGTGTGTGTATTTCTGTGTGTATATATGTAGGTGTGTGTGTGTGTATGTATTTCTGTGTGTATATATGTAGGTGTGTGTGTGTGTGTGTGCGTATGTATTTCTGTGTGTATATATGTAGGTGTGTGTGTGTGTATGTATGTATGTATTTCTGTGTGTATATATGTAGGTGTGTGTGTGTGTGTGTGTGTGTGT
>NC_139585.1:29387591-29400091 GCF_946808225.1 Silurus aristotelis
CCGGCTGCATCCGCCCTCCTGTCTCTCTCTCTTTCCCGCTCCCGCTCTCGTTCTCGGTCCCTGTCCTTTTCCCTCTCTCTTTCCCGGTCGTCCTCCATCCGGCCGCGTTTTCTCTCTCTGCTTCCTGAGCGGGAGCAAGCTCGTTTGCGGTGCCGGTCCGAGGGAGGCGAGCTTCTGCTCTCCCGGTGACGAAAACGCTCCCTGAGAGGAGACAAACGTAAGTAAGTAAGCTAACAAGTACACGATACGCATGCAAGTGTCCGTGTCCTGACTGACCTGCTGCGCTCTCGGCTCCGGTGTCTCGGAGGGGTCCGGCCTTTTTCGTTCTCTAAGCGGTACCGTCCTCCGTCCTGCCGCCTCCTGTCTGGACTCCTTTCTCGCTCCCGGCGCTCCCCGTGCCCGCTGTACCCACTGTAGCTGTAGCTTTTGTGCCGCCGTGACCGCTCGGGCGACTTGTCGGTCTTGAAATTATGGAGATACTCCATGGGCTTGAAAGCTCCAGATTCCGAGGGGGGATAGAAATTAGGGGGTAGAGGCGGTAGGTGGGATTGAGGGGAATAATTCATTGAGTAAGGAGGCTGAAAGGGTACAGAAGGAGGCATTGAGAGTGGAGGAGGTGGAGGAGGGGGAACATACGGATACGAGCCCTGAGAAGAGGCAGGGCCACCGGCAGGGATGGGCAAAGGGGGTGGGGGGAAGTTAGGGGGTTCTGGAAAGCCCTGGTGCAGCGGCGGAGGGGGGAAAGGAGGGCGCATGGGGCACTGTGGACCCTGTGAGGGTGCTGGGACAGGGTAAGGAGGGAAATCGGGACGAGGTGGCATGTTGGGTAGGTAGGAGTTGAGGCATTGAGGGTTGTACGTGGAACTGTGGGGCGTCGACTGGTCGTAGGGATAAGGAGGGGGCACAGAGGGTGCAAGGGACGGAGGAGGGGGAAAACGCAGGGGGACAGGGGGGTAATTTTGAGGGGGAGGGCGCCCTCGTGGACATCCCCGTCCAGGATGAAAGGACATTTTCTGAAACAAGGGCAAAAGACAGAGACTATTAGACAAAACAAATCTAACACAAAGAACACTTTGTGGAACAAGTAACCCTTTGTAGTGCACAACATAGTCCACTTCTAACACTTAACAGGAAACCGACTTCTCAAAAACCATTGAAAACCATATGGTGCACTACAGAGGGTACCTAAACTCCATCAGGCTTCCTAATAGACACACAGTGCACTACATAGGGTGTCTAAATCAATCATTTATTCCCTACACAGTGGACAGCTAGGTGCACCAGGGTCCTAAACAAGCAAATAGCTTCAATGTGGATAAATAGTGCACTATGTAGGGTGCCTAGGTCATAAAATGCCACCCAGTGTAGTGTACATAACTGTAATCTTAATAAATGTATCGAGCACTGTATAGGTATACACCCTATATAGTGCACTTACACAAGGGGACATGCAGTGCACTGGATCAGGGAATGAACACACCCTATATAGTGCACAGGGGTAGTGAGCGAAAAGAGAAGGAAGCAGAAAGGCTTTTTAGGCAAATGTATGAAATTATATATGCAAATGTATGCAAATGTAGCACGAGCTACAGCCGGCTAACAGACAGCTAGCACCTTAATAAACGTCACTAACGCGTTTAAGTGTATTTGTCACACTTTCGGGGAATCTTAGAGACCGTGGGACATTAGAAATTAATCATTTTTAATTTGAAGACATAAAAAATATCGTGTTCCTACCTGCGCGCGCGAGCCTCTTATCAAACTCAATATGCTAGCAGCACTTAAAGTCTCTTAGATGTACAACCGGAAGTCGCACGAGCGCAGCGTGTATCCTATCAGTTTTATATTTGCATATACATTAATTTCTTAGATGAATACAGCGATTAATGTGAACGCCTCCCGTGGATCCGTTTCACTACAAATCCTCCTGTAATCATCCAAGCTTCTAAAGTTTAGCCTGTGTTAGTCGAGACTCTAGAAGTGAAGGACCGCCGTTTGGCCAATCGAATCGATGCTTGCTAGACTCAGCCAATGAACATCGAGGACGCGCGTCCGCCTTTTAATCGCGTCTCCTAGAAACACAAAGTGGTGATAAGTCCGTTCCTGTAGTAGTGATTGGAAAATCGAATCATTTTGGGGACTCGGTTCTTTGAATCTCGATGAATCGTTTTTATTTATTTTTGTTATTTAGTTCATTTCGTTCCTTTGATCAGAAATCAAATCAAATGGTACGTTTTCAACAGAAGATCCGCAACACGTCTACATACAACAACTATATATATAAATTGTTGAAAAAAAGTATATATATTAACGGTGCAATGGTACACAAAATTTGGTGGGTTGAAGAAATGCAAAACATAAAACTGCTTGAGGTTTTTTTAATTATTATTATTTTATTTATTATTAATAACATTTACATTTTGTCATGTATTAGGATTACTGTGGTTATTACCAGTATCCTTCGTTAGAGGGCGCTAGAACATGTGAGAGAAAAGAAAAGAGATGTGAGAAAAAAAAGAAGAAAAGGTGCTTGGTGAATGCACAGGTGTGTAGGTGTGTGTGTGTGTGTGTGGTTACCTTAATATAGGCAGAGACGTTATACATTTTGTACACACTAATTTATTATATCGAATAAAGCACCACTTAAACTGATTAAAATAAAAATGAAAACATTAAATAAAATATGTAAATAAAAATAGTCATTATGGGGTTTGGGTTTGTAGAATTTCGAGAAAAATAATAAATTGGATAAATTATAGCAAGTCAATTCCTCGTCAATTTGAGTTGAAATCTCTCTTTTAAGCTAAAAACTACATAGTTACACTGGAACTCACATCAACTACTTGTAACTTTATAGATATTTGTTGACATTTCATTTGCAATTAGTAGTAAAATTGTCGTAAATCATCGTTTAAAAAATTTGTGCATATTTGGGGGTGGAGCTACAACTCGAGTTGTGATGTCATGAATCACCCTGCATGGCTTTTATTAGGTCTGAACCTGTAAACTGACCCGGCTGACTTACCGCTGAATCGAAGGAGGTCGTCACGGTAACGCCGCTGTTCATCGAAGGTCATTCGTGGTATGATGCTGAGTTTTTGAAATTTGCATACTCGTAAATATTCATAGATCCTGGATTTTTTTAATGAGAAGCATAAAGCGCAGTACACACATGGGTTTCCCTCCTTTTTTTTTTTTTATTATTTCCCTCTTTACATATTGAAAAACCACAATGTTAAAAAGGTGTCAGAGGTAATGTTCATACACACACACACACACACACACACACACACACACACACACACACACACACACACACACACAGAGAGAGAGAGAGAGAAAATCCCCGTTAATAATGCCATGATGTCCACTGTTGCAGTAAAAACAATACTCGCTTGCGTACAAAATGATTCGTGTGGAAGATTCCCGGCGTGAGCTCCTTTGTTAAGATCGTTACGGAACGCACCAAAAAAAAAAAAAAAAAGGAAATGAAAGAAAAGGGGAAAGGAGGAAAAAAAAGTGTTGCGCGCCCTCCGCCCACCACCGGAAAAACCTCACAGCTGTTAAAAAAATACGATAATAATAATAATAAAATGAGCCTCGAGACATGGATCTGTTAGTATTTTCATGAAATATGGATAAACCGGACAGGAAGTGAAAAAGAGAAAAAACAGGAAGTGTTAGCTTATATTTTCTTATATGAAAAATGATCAAAAACATAATCTTTGAAGGAATCATCATCATCATCACTATAAGTGCCAGACGCTCGTCTTGCGGCTTCTCCGTGTCTCGGTTTGGACCCTCTGCTTCCCGAAACCCGGCCAATCAGTTGCAGCATTTGCCAGTGGAGCTCTGATGGGTGGAGTCTTGGAGGTCTACGCCTGTCCGTCCCCGCCCGCTGGTCCCGCCTCCGCCGGCTTGAGGCTCGCTCTTCGGCAGCTTCTTCGCTGTAGGACAGAGAAGAATCAGCAAGGAGCTTTTAGCCAATCGGGTTTTTTTTTATCCAACCAAAGGGGGTGGAGCTAAAGATAAATCCAATTGACGAGATTGAACTGAAGCCCTGCCCCCTTTTTATTATTCAGAAAAACATGTGTGGTAAAGCAAATAACAATGTGTGCATTTTGTGTGTGTGTGTGTGTGTGTGTGTTTTGACTTACCAATGGCCATAAATATCTCGTTGACGTTCATGGCGGTTTTGGCCGAAGTCTCCATGAACAGCAGGCCGTTATCATCAGCGTACGCCTGCGCTTCCTGTACACACGTCACACCCATAAAATGACAGTTTGCCCAATTCAACACACACACACACACACGCGCGTACACACACGCGCGTACACACGCGCGTACACACACGCGTACGCACACGCGTACGCACACGCGTACACACTCACACGCGTACACACTCACACGCGTACACACTCACACGCGTACACACACACGCGTACACGCGTACACGCGTACACGCGTACACACACACACGCGTACACACACACACGCGTACACACACACACGCGTACACACACACACGCGTACACACACACACGCGTACACACACACACGCGTACACACACACACGCGTACACACACACACGCGTACACACACACACGCGTACACACACACGCGTACACACACACGCGTACACGCACACACGCGTACACGCGCACACGCGCACACGCGCACACGCGCACACACGCACACGCGTACACACACACACGCGTACACACACACGCGTACACACACACGCGTACACACACACGCGTACACACACACGCGTACACACACACACGCGTACACACACACACGCGTACACACACACACGCGTACACACACACACGCGTACACACACACACGCGTACACACGCGTACACACGCACACGCGTACACACGCACACGCGTACACACGCACACGCGTACACGCGTACGCACACGCGTACGCACACGCGTACACACTCACACGCGTACACACTCACACGCGTACACACACACGCGTACACGCGTACACGCGTACACACACACACGCGTACACACACACACGCGTACACGCGTACGCACACGCGTACGCACACGCGTACACACTCACACGCGTACACACTCACACGCGTACACGCGTACGCACACGCGTACGCACACGCGTACACACACACACGCGTACACACACACGCGCGTACACGCGTACGCACACGCGTACGCACACGCGTACACACTCACACGCGTACACACTCACACGCGTACACACACACGCGTACACGCGTACACGCGTACACGCGTACACGCGTACACGCGTACACACACACACGCGTACACACACACACGCGTACACACACACACGCGTACACACACACACGCGTACACACACACGCGTACACGCGCACACGCGTACACGCGCACACGCGTACACGCGCACACGCGCACACGCGCACACGCGCACACGCGCACACGCGTACACACGCACACGCGTACACACGCACACGCGTACACACACACACGTACACACACACACGTACACACACACACACGTACACACACACGCGTACACACACACGCGTACACACACACGCGTACACACACACACGCGTACACACACACACGCGTACACACGCGTACACACACACACGCGTACACACACACACGCGTACACACGCGTACACACGCACACGCGTACACACGCACACGCGTACACACGCACACGCGTACACGCACACGCGTACACGCACACACGCACACGCGTACACGCGCACACACGCACACGCGTACACACGCACACGCGTACACACACACACGTACACACACACACGTACACACACACACGTACACACACACACGCGTACACACACACACGCGTACACACACACACGCGTACACACACACGCGTACACACACACGCGTACACACACACGCGTACACACACACACGCGTACACACACACACACGCGTACACACACACACGCGTACACACACACACACGCGTACACACACGCGTACACACGCACACGCGTACACGCGCACACGCGCACGCGTACACGCGCACACGCACACGCGCACACGCGCACACGCGCACACGCGCACACGCGCACACACGCACACGCGCACACACGTACACGCGCACACACGCACACGCGTACACACGCACACACGTACACACGCACACACGTACACACACACACGTACACACACACACGTACACACACACACGTACACACACACACGTACACACACACACACGTACACACACACGCGTACACACACACGCGTACACACACACACGCGTACACACACACACGCGTACACACACACACGCGTACACACACACACGCGTACACACACACACGCGTACACACGCGTACACACGCGTACACACGCGTACACACGCGTACACACGCGTGCACACGCGTACACACGCACACGCGTACACACGCACACGCGTACACGCACACGCGTACACGCACACGCGTACACGCACACACGCACACGCGTACACGCGCACACACGCACACGCGCACACACGCACACACGTACACACACACGCGTACACACACACGCGTACACACACACACGCGTACACACACACACGCGTACACACACACACGCGTACACACACACACGCGTACACACACACGCGTACACACACACGCGTACACACACACACGCGTACACACACACACACGCGTACACACACACACGCGTACACACACACACACGCGTACACACACGCGTACACACGCACACGCGTACACGCACACACGCACACGCGTACACGCGCACGCGCACACGCGCACACGCGCACACGCGCACACGCGCACACACGTACACGCGTACACACGCACACACGCACACACGCACACACGTACACACGCACACACGCACACACGTACACACACACACGTACACACACACACGTACACACACACGCGTACACACACACGCGTACACACACACGCGTACACACACACGCGTACACACACACACGCGTACACACACACACGCGTACACACACACACGCGTACACACACACACGCGTACACACACACACGCGTACACACACACACGCGTACACACGCGTACACACGCACACGCGTACACACGCACACGCGTACACACGCACACGCGTACACGCACACGCGTACACGCACACACGCACACGCGTACACGCGCACACACGCACACGCGTACACACGCACACACGTACACACACACACGTACACACACACACGTACACACACACACGTACACACACACACGTACACACACACACGCGTACACACACACACGCGTACACACACACACGCGTACACACACACGCGTACACACACACGCGTACACACACACACGCGTACACACACACACACGCGTACACACACACACGCGTACACACACACACACGCGTACACACACGCGTACACACGCACACGCGTACACGCGCACACGCACACGCGTACACGCGCACGCGCACACGCGCACACGCGCACACGCGCACACACGCACACGCGCACACACGCACACGCGCACACACGTACACGCGCACACACGCACACACGTACACACGCACACACGTACACACGCACACACGTACACACGCACACACGTACACACACACACGTACACACACACACGTACACACACACACGTACACACACACACGTACACACACACACACGTACACACACACGCGTACACACACACGCGTACACACACACACGCGTACACACACACACGCGTACACACACACACGCGTACACACACACACGCGTACACACACACACGCGTACACACGCGTACACACGCGTACACACGCGTACACACGCGTGCACACGCGTACACACGCACACGCGTACACACGCACACGCGTACACGCACACGCGTACACGCACACGCGTACACGCACACACGCACACGCGTACACGCGCACACACGCACACGCGCACACACGCACACACGTACACACACACACGTACACACACACACGTACACACACACACGTACACACACACACGTACACACACACACGCGTACACACACACACGCGTACACACACACACGCGTACACACACACACACGCGTACACACACACACACGCGTACACACACACACACGCGCACACACGCACACACGTACACACGCACACACGTACACACACACACGTACACACACACACGTACACACACACACGCGTACACACACACACGCGTACACACACACACGCGTACACACACACACGCGTACACACACACACGCGTACACACACACGCGTACACACACACGCGTACACACACACGCGTACACACACACACGCGTACACACACACACACGCGTACACACACACACACGCGTACACACACGCGTACACACGCACACGCGTACACGCACACACGCACACGCGTACACGCACACGCGCACACGCGTACACGCGCACACGCGTACACGCGCACACGCGCACACGCGCACACGCGCACACGCGCACACGCGTACACGCGCACACGCACACGCGCACACACGTACACACACACGCGTACACACACACGCGTACACACACACGCGTACACACACACGCGTACACACACACGCGTACACACACGCGTACACACACACACGCGTACACACACACACGCGTACACACACACACGCGTACACACACACACGCGTACACACACACACGCGTACACACACACACGTACACACACACACGTACACACACACACGTACACACACACACACGTACACACACACGTACACACACACACGCGTACACACACACGCGCGTACACACACACGCGCGTACACACACACGCGCGTACACACACACGCGCGTACACACACACGCGCGTACACACACACGCGCGTACACACACACGCGCGTACACACACACGCGCGTACACACACACGCGCGTACACACACGCGTACACACACACACGCGTACACACACACACGCGTACACACACACACACGCGTACACACACACACACGCGTACACACACACACACGCGTACACACACACACACGCGTACACACACACACACGCGTACACACACACACACGCGTACACACACACACACGCGTACACACACACACACGCGTACACACACACACACGCGTACACACACACACACGCGTACACACACACACACGCGTACACGCACACACGCGTACACGCACACACGCGTACACGTACACACACGTACACGTACACACACGCACACGTACACACACGCACACGTACACACACACACACGTACACACACACACGTACACACACACACGTACACACACACACGTACACACACACACGTACACACACACACGTACACACACACACACGTACACACACACACACGTACACACACACACGTACACACACACACGTACACACACACACACGTACACACACACACACGTACACACACACACACGTACACACACACACACGTACACACACACACACACACGTACACACACACATACGCGCGTGCACACGTACACGCACGCACGTACACACCTACGCGCGTGCACACGTACATGCACGCACACACACGCACACACACAGGTACCTGGAAGTCGACGGCTCTCTTGTTAGCGAGATCAGCTTTATTGCCAGACAGAGCGATTACAATGCTGGGACTCGCCTGTTTCTGCAACTCGTTTACCCAGTTCTTCGCTCGTGCAAATGTGTCCTACACACACACACACACACACACACAGAGAGAGTGAGAAACTGCAGGAATGGAAAAATAATGAGTGTGTAAAGAGGTAAGTGAGAGAATCTGAGAGTGATCGAGTGAGTGAGTAAATAAACAACTGAATGAGTGAGTGAGCGAATGAGTGAATAAAAAAGTGAATGTGGGTAAGCGAGCAAATGAATGAGTGAGCGAGCAAGTGAAAGAGTGAGTGAATGAGTGAATGATGGAGTGAGCTGCGTTTCCCCGCACCGTGTTCGTGATGTCGTAGACGATGATGGCAGCCTGAGCTCCTCTGTAGTACATCGGCGCCAGGCTGTGGTAGCGTTCTTGTCCGGCTGTGTCCCAAATCTCAAACTTCACTGTCGTGTCGTCCAGACAGACGGTCTGCGTGAGGAACGCCGCTGTACACCAAACACACAGGAACAAACAAAACATCGTGATCAGTCCGTTTTATCCTTTCATCTGTAATAAAAGCCATCGCAGGAGAAGGATCGAGAACCTCCAATGGTGCTCTCCTGGTACTCGTGGAACTGGCCCTTGACGAAGCGCAGGACCAGACTGGACTTCCCAACGGCCGACTCGCCCAGCAGAACCAGCTTAAACTGGCAGATCTTATTCCCCGCAGCCGGCCCGTTGGGTCGACCCGCCATGACGACGTGGATCCTGACGCTCAGACACCGACAGATGACCGGGGGTCGGTCTGAAACAAGAACATAAGTATTTTTGTACAGAGGTTTAAAAAGCTACTCAAGAGAACCACGTCATGAGTCTCATTCATCTTACAACAACATATTTCATCCTTTCAGTATAATTCAGTTCAGTATAATTCAGAATAACAGATTCATCACCACAGCCTTATGGCACAGTGTCCAAATTCAGCTTTTCACTTCCTCCGAGACCTGATCACAATCATCATCAGGATCATAAACATGATCACCTGGTGATGTCATTTCCGGTGGGGACTCGCCTGCTAGTTTAACCGTGTTGACGTCATTTTAATGCTAGTCAGCAGCGCCCAGTTTAGCTTTGCTAGCTTAGCCCCCCTGCCGTCTCAGGCACATGCGGCTTTACATTTATATTTCACTCAGTAAATGTTTTTGTTATTTTAGTATCATTCGGTCGTTTTTCTACAATTTTATACGCGTTCATCCAAAGTTCCGGACGCAGCGCTAACTCCCGGGCTAGCACCTAGCATAGCTAACGAGACTTCAGCTTGCAGGCTAGCTGAATCAAACTTTATTTAACTAAACCCAGTACACATCTGCCAGACACTCACCTCGGCGCTTCTGTGGTTTTAATTTAAAAACGGTCGAATGTTGTGTATTTTTATCCCAAACCGCAAAATGTCCGACTTTTCCCTTTCACTTCTTTCCTTGTCAAAACATGACAGCTTTTTTTTTTTTTCCCTTCCCGGTGTTTTTACCCACCCGTATTCACACAAACCCCGCCTCCTACTTACTGATTGGGTAGTTTCACAACCAAAAGCCACGATCTAGGGATTTAAACCAATCAGAGCGCGGAACACGACACACCACTAGCCAATCATGCAGTGGGAGGCGGGGTTTCCGTAAAACAGGCAGAAAAATAAAAACAGTTGCTTTTGGCCTCGTTCTCCGACACCAAATCTTACTTCCGGATCCGGGTAACTTGCGGGTAGCCAATCAGAGCGGGCCAATGTAAAACGCGGAAATGACCGCAGTATCCTGGAAACTACTGCGATTGAAGTCAACAAACAAACCAATAAATACAAAGAATAAATTTATAAATATTTTATAAAATGAAACAATATTTAATAAAACAATATTTATTTTGTATATAAAAAACGTTTAAATACGTAAAAAATAAAATTACACGACAGTTTGGTAACAAAATAATACCTCGAATTGTCAAAGCAATAAATTTACATATTTGCAAATATAAACAAGTGCTACAAATGTTTGAATTTTCTTTCACTCGTGATTAGATTTAATGCTTTCAAATTCAAATACGCTACTTCCGGATTCGGGTTTGCATGTAGTTAGGTTGTCCACAAGATGGCGCCAGAATCAACCGTTTCTATGGCGCCCCTTTTTTATATTCCTAAAATTAGAAATATTATAAAAACATTTATAATGACTATTTAAATACTATTTTTGTATTATTTCTTACAAAAATCTAATATAAATGTATATAAACATCAATAAGTCCAGGTTCAGACTTGCTCCAGTTCGACTTTTCCTTCAGGTTTTTGTGTTCAGTTTTTGTAGAGTATCCTGAGCTGTCCATGTCCATGTCCATGTCCACTGCCATTGCTTTGTGTGTGTGTGTGTGTGTGTGTGTGTGTGTGTGTGTGTGTGTGTGTGTGTGTGTCTGTGTGTGTTCTGCTCTCTGCTCTGTAGAAGTGGGCTAATATTTTTAGCGCTGCCCCATTTTCTCCACAGGCCTGACGTCGTCAATTCTATTCCAGTGTCTTTGTGAGTTTAAACAAAGAAAGGGGGAGAAAAGAATTTTTTTTTACATCTGCTAAATTTGCTAGCACAAGCAAGCCTCCGAGAAGCCGGAATTATGCAATACAGCTCGGGAATTAGGTGTGCTAGTTTCCTAAAAAGACACAAAGTACACAGAGTCGCTAACCCTGAGGAAGCTCATTCGCTGTAACCGGGTGGCTTCAGGTCGCTAGAAAGTGATCAGGAGGAACTTTAACACCTTTGGCGTTTTTGGTTCTGGTTTGAAAAAATAGGCAGATTTAAAGGTCACTGTTTCTTTCTGTCTCACACATTTGAGGAATGTTTTCATCTCGCCTGCTAAGTTCATTCGTCCGTTAGCTCGTTTATCAAAATCCTGAGG
>NC_139585.1:29402591-29460091 GCF_946808225.1 Silurus aristotelis
GACTACTCACTCTCTATTTCTCTAAGAAGGAAGGCAAGAGAAGAGATAGATAGAGAGAGAGAGAGAAAGAGAGCAAGAGAGAGAGAGAGAGAGAGAGAGAGAGAGAGAGAGAGAGAGAGAGAGAAGAGAGAAAACAAGAGGAAGAAACAGTTGAAAGAAAGACGAGGGGAATCCCTCCTTCGCCTATTTACCCTATGGGGTAGTTCAGGCAAATCCGAAGCCCCCCCTCGACTCAGAGGATGGAGTGAGTAGAGAAAAGGGGGTCCAGACAGACAGACAAAGAGAGACAGAAACACGGCGACAGGAAGGCAGACGGGTCGTGTGTCACCATGCCGGTGATGAAGGGGCTCCTCGCCCCACAAAACACTTTCCTGGACACCATCGCTACTCGCTTCGACGGCACCCGTGAGTCTCGCACACACAAACACAAACACAAACACACACACACACACACACACACACACACACACACACACACACACACACCTGCTATTTACTGTAAACTTTGGGGTTCCCTCTAGCTGAGAGTGCAACTGTTAAAGAAGCTGGTTAGATTATTGGCATAAAATGTGCATATATTTGCATATATTTGCATATATATATATATATATATATATATATATATGCAAAATATAAAAAAATATTTTGTATTAATATTTTTTTATATTAATAATTGTAAAAAATGTATAATTATATATTACATCAAAATATATTTATATTTGTATAATATAATATACATTTGCATAAAATGTATATCAATATGTTTGCAAAATGTATGCAAATATAATATATTATATTATAAAAATATAGAAATATATTTTTATGTAATTTATGTAAAGAAATATATTTATGCTATATATATACAGTATATATAGCATAAATATATTTTTTCAATTATATTTTTACCAATATCATTAATTTGACTACTACACTGATGACTAGTCATTCCCAGCTCCGAATTCTGCGTCCTGATTGGTCAGAAGGTGTTCATGAATTCTCTATAACAACAGCTCCGACAGTGGTGCAGGTTATCGTTAACAACTTATCGTTTCCATAGTAACGGCTCAATGACAGTGGGATTGTTGCTGATAGTCCCTGAGCAGAACATTTCTGACGTTTCCAAAAAAACAAAAACAAACAAAAAAACCCCACAGTCAGCAATTTCGCTGCTCATGTGGTAACCTTGAGGATGAGCGTCTTCGGTTGTACTCCATGAAAACGTGTGTAATTCGAGGTGTAAGTCCCTGTAACTTCGCTGTGTTACCTTATTGTGTTCACCTGTACTGTTGTATCTGTTCATGTACGACCGCAATGTCGTAACTACGAGTTAGAAACTCGTATTTGTCCATCAACCTCGAAATTTCCGCCAAGCCACCGGTATAAACATGAGACCTAGAACAGAGGGGTTTTATAAACTTTCACCTGCAATACAAACATCACATAAGAACCTAAAAACGATACAAAAATATAGAAAAAAACGAAATCTATATGGTCCAAAGTTGAGCATAAAATTGGTGTGGAAGATGTGGAACATCCCATACTACATCCAGTTCCCATTTACTGTTATAATAAGCTCCACACTTCTGGGAAGATGTTCCACTAGATGTTGTGGAGATTTGTGTGAGATTCGTGCAGATACAGGGCTGTTGGTGAAAGCAGCTACTGATGTAGGTTAGAAAATCAGAAGGTTCATGATTCACATTCATTCCATTAGGGATGGAGCTTTATAGCAGGAGATCTTCCACGCCAAACCTGGAAATTTTATTCTACTGCATCCGAAGACGTCCTTCACAATCGTGGGACCAATTTGGGGAAGAACTTCATAATCACAACCTTCATCTCTGGGACTTTGTTTATTATGGATTTTGTTTCGGACGTTAGTTTCTTTAGTCTTTAGTTAGTTTTTGCTCCAACGGCCATCTTTCTTCACTGGAACATTATAAAAGAAACAAGCAAAAAAACCAAAAAAAAAACAAATATAAAATCAGGATTTGAAAATTACTGACACATGAACATGAAAATATACGATGCTTTGCTACAGCATGCTACATTCCCTGTGCTCTCTCTCTCTCTCTCTCTCTCTCTCTCTCTCTCTCTCTCTCTCTCTCTCTCTCTCTTCTTTCTTTGTGTCTTTCTGCGTGTCTTGGTTGATCTTTCATTCTTTCTTTCTTGCTTTCTGTCTTCTTTTATTTTTCCATGTTTTCTTTGTCTTTCTTTAATATCTTTTCATTAATTTTCCTTGTTTTCTTTCTTTCTTTCTTTCTTTCTTTCTTTCTTTCTTTCTTTCTTTCTTTCTTTCTTTCTTTCTTTCTTTCTTTCTTCTTATGAGATTGACACGCTAACAAATTCTGTAAAACTGCGAAGTTAGCCATCACTGGTACCTATTGCTATTGTGTCTATCAGTCTTTCTGTCTCTCTGTCTTTCTGTGTCTCTCTCTGTTTTTCTGTCTCTCTGTCTTTCTGTCTCTCTCTGTCTCTTTCTCTCTTTCTGTGTCTCTCTGTCTTTCTGTGTCTCTGTGTCTTTCTGTGTCTCTCTCGGTTTTTATGTGTCTCTCTGTCTCTTTCTGTCTCTCTCTCTGTCTTTCTGTCTCTCTCTGTCTCTTTCTGTGTCTCTCTGTCTTTCTGTCTCTCTGTCTTTCTGTCTCTCTCTGTCTCTTTCTGTCTTTCTGTCTCTCTCTCTGTCTTTCTGTGTCTCTCTGTCTTTCCGTGTCTCTCTGTGTCTCTCTGTCTTTCTGTGTCTCTCTGTCTCTTTCTGTGTCTCTCTCTTTCTTTTTGTGTCTCTCTCTGTCTTTCTGTCTCTCTTTATCTGTCTTTCTGTGTCTCTCTGTCTCTCTCTCTTTCTGTGTCTCTCTCTGTCTTTCTGTGTCTCTGTCTCTTTTTCTCTTTCTGTGTCTCTCTCTATCTTTCTGTGTCTCTCTGTCTCTTTCAGTCTTTCTGTGTCTCTCTTTGCCTCGCTCTGTACCTTCCTCTTGTTGTTTATGTACCAGAGCGTTGGGCTCGTGAGAGCAGTTGTCAGGTGACAGCACTGTTTGTGTATCGTGTTCATTTTGACACAACAGCACACGTCTACAACACATCTATCTATCTATCTATCTATCTATCTATCTATCTATCTATCTATCTATCTATCTATCTATCTATCTATCTATCTATCTATCTATCTATCTATCTATGACAGTAGTGTGCTCACAGATCAGAGGATTTTGCGATGTTTCTGTAACAGGATGCTCTGGTGTGTGTGTTTTTTCTCTCCTTCACCTGTTTCTCTTTTTTCTCTCGTTCGAAGTTAATAAGAAGGAAATCATTCCTTACGATGTTTCCCTTGAAAGTGCGACTGGAGGAAGAGATAAATGAAGAAGGAAAAGCTGGCATCTGCTTCTGGCTCTGCCTGTGTGTTCGGCTCCCACAAAGACAGCTGCACACACACACACACACACACACACACACACACACACACACACACACACACACACACACACACACACTCGAGGCACAGCAACATCCTTCCTTGCAGCAGCGGGAGTCTCTGCGCAGCTCAAAATAGCTTCATCTAGTTGCCAGGGGATCAGCTGTAAGCAAAGTCGAAGCGCCCTGAGCTTCCTGATCACACGACAACAACTTTAACATGTCAGTGGAACATCTCCCCGAGCCTGAGCCGAGCGTCCCTTAATGACTAGAAGGTGCGAGTTCACGATGTATACCTGAAATGCTTTCCAGGAAAAAAAAAAAAAAAAAAGAGATATATAAATATATAAAGGTTACATTGATCGCGCAGGAAACGCTCACACACGTGGAGTTTCAGTGGGGAGGAAAAGCTGAAGATCTACCTGAGTTGTGGAGATGTTCAGGATCTTCGGAAACCAACCCTAGTTCGACACTCAGAAAAGAACGAAAGTGACAGTAATATTTAGATGAGATTAGGGTTTAATGTAGTTAATACACACTAGATTGTTAGATCACATGACCAAGGAAAGACTCTGGGACCGTTTTATTTCTGGACAGGAGTAAAGAATGAAGGCCAGCGCGTGGGAATGGAGTCTCTTAATCATGGAGTATCTGCTTCAGCATGTCACTCAGCGTCGGTCAAACCTCCAGGAGGAAAGACTGCATTTCAAACCCTGCATTACCCAAGCTTCAGCGCTGAACGCCAAAACAAGATTGATCCCGTCCTCCTTCAAACGCAGAAAAGTGCGCCCCCGAGTGAAGTTTTCTCCACTTTGCGCTTCATGAATTTCACACACACTCTATTGGCAAAAGTTTGCACTCTTCTGGGAAGATGGGGTAGTAATAGGACTTAGTAAAGTCAGGTAGTGATGTGGGTGAGAAGGTGAGGAAGTTCCTGGGGTGCGGTCAGTGTTCACATTCATTCATGTTCAATAGGGTTTGGAGCTCTATAGCAGATCTTCCACGCCAACCCATGGAAAGCAGATCTTCATGGAGTTTGATTTGTGCATTTTCATGCTGAAACAGGTTTGGTTCCCCTAGTTCAGGAGAAGAGAAAATTCTTTATGTGCTGATATTTTGAGATGTTTTGTGGAGTTCAGGTCTCAATAGATCAGAACTTTGACAATATTAGGCCGAAGATTCTCATATTATGGCTGATTAATGTAAATAATTTGATTCGTTGGATTAGATTGGATAATTGGATAATTGGATTGGATTCTAATCAAGAATAAAACTCTCCCTCGTTCTCTGCAGACAGCAACTTCCTGTTGGGGAACGCTCAGGGTCACCGTGGTTACCCCATTGTGTACTGTTCGGACGGGTTCTGTGAGCTGACAGGCTTCGCCAGGACAGAAGTAATGCAGAAGAACTGCAGCTGTCACTTCCTGTATGGCTCGGGGACGAGCGAGCAGGTGGCACAGGGCATGGAGAAAGCACTGGAGAGTAAAGAGGAGTACCAGGCTGAGGTCCAGTTCTACAAGAAAGATGGTGAGAATACAAACCAAAGTTTGTTAATTAATGAATGATATTAACAAATGCTATATTACTGCTATTAATAGTAACAGTAGTAGTAGCAGTAATAGTAGTGATAGGAGAAGTTTGAAAAGCGGTATTATTAGTAACATTAATACGTAGCAGTAGCAGTATTAGTTCCAGTAGTAGTATTTATACCAGAATCAATAGTAACAGTAGTAGAAGTAGTTATAGTTGTAGTAGTATTAAAACTGCTGCTGCTCCTAGTAGTATTTATAGTAGTGCTAATAAGAACACTAGTAGCAATATTATTATATTATTGTATAATATAGTAGTATCAATAGTACCAATAGTACTAGTAAAAGTAGTTTTAATAGTAACAAAAACAGAAGTAATAATAGTAGTATCAATAATAACAGTAGTAATAATAAAAGCAGTGTCAATAATAACAGTAGTTAATAGTAGTAGTAGTATCAAAAATAATTAGAGCAATTTTGAGGGCAAGGCTGGCCTGTTAGGGCGGGACGGTATCCATCCCCCTCGAGAATGTCCTGCTCTTATATCTTGTAGTATAGGTCAGGGGTCTCCAATCTTTTCCAGAAAGGGCCAGTGTGGGTGCAGGTTTTTATTCCAACCAAGCAAGTCCACACCAAAGCCTACCTGTTCAAATTTAATGATCTTCATTTTCAATGACTATCAGGTGTGACCATTGATTGGTTTGAATGAAAACCTGCACCCACACTGGCCCTTTCTGGAAAAGATTGGAGACCCCTGGTATAGGTCATAGTCTCAGAACAGCACTAGTTCACAAGTGACTGTCCAGAGCCAAGGCCAGGGAGCAGACAGACAGGCTAAACCAACTGTCTGCTAGCTGCACAGAGTCGTCACACAGGATCCACCAAATTGAGACTGTGTCTGTCCCCCGAGCGAAACCAAAATGTAGGAATTCTCAGAAAGTCTGTTTAAGTAACCTGATTAACATTAAATTAAATAGGACTGAACTCACGGCAGCGCCTCTGATCTAAAGATAGGATTGTTGAATATTAGACAGATAGATAGATAGATAGATAGATAGATAGATAGATAGATAGATAGATAGATAGATAGATAGATAGATAGATAGATAGATAGATAGATAGATAGATAGATAGATAGAACTTTATTGTCATTGAATAGTGCAGGTACACAGCAACGAATTATTATAAATGTTTTTTTTTTTTTTTTTTTTACAAAGTGCCTCTGTATTTGCAACAATCCCACAGACATAAACAAACTCCTCGATATTCAGCTCTGACACACAGGAGAGGAAAAGGGAATAATATGAATATATGGTGCACGCATGCAGCAAGATGTTTTTATTACTGGGGTTTATTCAGGATTCGGTGTCTGTGTTTTTCTTTCCTCCGCTTCTTTTATTACATCTGAATCTCGTTTCACCATACACTGAAACCCCCCGACTCTGCTTCCTCCTCCATCAGCATCATGTAGCAGGAAGTTCATAAAGCCCTTAATCCTCTGTTTGTTTCTCTCCTCTCGCCTCCACCAGCTTTCCTTCAGAAATCCAAACATCTGTCACAGGTCTTCTTTCTCACACACATCTGTCCATCATCAAAATCTTCCAAAATCTCACCCTCCGTTTTCCACACCACACTTTCTCAATCCTGCACTCAAGGGGACGTTTAATCAGAGTCTGTATCCCACTGCAGCACAATTAAAGAACAGAGAGAGAGAGAGAGAGAGAGAGAGAGAGAGAGAGAGAGAAATAAAGAAAGACAAATATTAAAATGAAATAAAGAAAGAAAAGTAAGAAAAAATGCATAAAAAAACATGACAAATGAATTAAAAGAAAGGATGCATGTATATAAATGAAATTGAAAGAAAGAAAGAAAGAAAGAAAGAAAGAAAGAAAGAAAGAAAGAAAGAAAGAAAGAAAGAAAGAGTGACAAAGACACACAGAGAGACATAAAGAAATACATTAAAACAAATTAAAGAAAAACAGAAAGAAAGGAACAATAAAAAAAGAAAACAAGGAAAAAGAAATTAAAAGAAATAAAAAAATAGAATGAACGAAAGAAAGAAATGAAAGAAAGAAAAACAAAAAGAAAGAAAAATACAAAAAGAAAGAGAATGAAAGAAAAGAAAAGAAAAAGTAAGTAAGAAAGAAAGAAAGAAAGAAAAAAAGAAAGAAAGAAAGAAAGAAAGAAATTAAAACAAATTAAAGAAAAAAAGAAAGGAACAATAAAAAAAAGAATACAATGAAAATAAATTAAAAGAAATAAAGAAATAAAATGAGAAAAAGAAAAGAAAAACAGAAAAACAGATAGAAAGAAAATGTTTAAAAGAAAGAAAGAAAGAAAGAAAGAAAGAAAGAAAGAAAGAAAGAAAGAAAGAAAGAAAGAAAGAAAAAGAATACATGGAAAAATAAAATAAAACAGAAAGAAAGAAAGAAAGAAAAAAGAAAGAAAGAAAGAAAAAAGAAAGAAAGAAATTAAGAAAGAAAGAAAGAAAGAAAGAAAGAAAGAAAGAAAGAAAGAAAGAAAGAAAGAAAGAAAAGGAAGAAGGAGATGAAGAAGTGTAGTGTGTTGCTTGTCTCACTGCTGAAAGTCATTGTGTAAAGGTTTGTTCATCACAGTGTGTTGTTGTTTTGTCGTGTTGTGTAACAGGAACGTCGTTCTGGTGTCTGCTGGATATCGTTCCCATAAAGAACGAGAAAGGAGAGATGGTGCTTTTCCTGTTCTCCTTTAAAGACGTGACCGACACGCACGGGAAGAGCCACCAGGGCAGCAGGAGAGACGGTATGATCATCAATACACTTATTACATCACACTATTGCCGTTCTGAACCCTGATTGGTCGGGGGATGAAGATTAATCTATCTAAGCTGGTGGTTCAGGCTAATACTTTATTGTTGCTATGGTAACAGCTCCTTCACAGCAACAAATTGAAGGATTCGGAGGTTAAGCTTTCGGACGTCTTCAGGACACGTTGCACTTTTTGGTTTCTTGCTAACATGACTAGCTTCGAGAAAAAGAACTGAAGCGAGCCTGGTGAAGGAAAGGATGTTTATAGCTGCTATAATGTAAGCGCTATATAAAGGAATACCATGATTTTTTTTGTAATTTGGGTTTAGATGACAAACACAGGAAGAGCAGCAGCTCTCGGTTCGTCGCGGCTCGAAGGCGTGGCCACTCCGTCCTCAGCCAAATCACCAGCCAGTTTAAACGCGGAGGACAGAACGACGTCAACCTCAGCGGCGTGAGTACACCGCACTCTAATCGAGCAAAAAATTCACCAGTGCTTCACGCTAGTACATTTGTTCTGAACAAATGACAAGTTGTTGTCTTTGTGTTAGCAAGTTTGCTGGTGAGAAACAATAAAAAGAAAAGAAAGAACTGAAAGATGAAAAACAGAACACCTGCATTTTAAGTTCCATCAGCTCTGATGTTAGCCATCGATTGAGATAACGTCATTGGGGTCCAGTTGGAGTCCGCAAGCCAAAACCCAGTTTCTACAACAAGATGATGATAATGATCTTAAAAATGATCTTGTTGTAGAAACTGGGTTTTGGCTTGCGGACTCCAACTGGACCCCAATGACGTTATCTCAATCGATGGCTAACATCAGAGCTGATGGAACTTAAAATGCAGGTGTTCTGTTTTTCATCTTTCAGTTCTTTCTTTTCTTTTTATTGTTTCTCACTAGCAAACTTGCTAACACAAAGACAACAACTTGTCATTTGTTCAGAACAAATGTACTAAACAATAGGTTCAGATGAACTTGCTTAGTTTTTTTGCTCTTCCTGGATTATGATTTGCTAATCAACTGACCCGCGACTGTCGTACATTTCCTGTATTTGGACACATTTACCTTCACCTCAGCTAACGTGCAGCCGCGCAGTGCGTCACGGCTAACAGTCACTTTTGTGCTCGTAGATTTACAGAATACTTTGTAGAGCAGTAGGTAGTGCATCAATCTCCTAGAAAGAAAGAAAGAAAGAAAGAAAGAAAGAAAGAAAGAAAGAAAGAAAGAAAGAAAGAAATGAAAAGAAATGAAAAGAAATGAAAAGAAATGAAAGAAAAACAGAAAGTAAGGAACAATTTAAAAAGAAAGAAAGAAAGAAAGAAAGAAAGAAAGAAAGAAAGAAAGAAAGAAAACAAGGTAAAAGAAATAAAAAAAAAATAAAGAAATAGAATGAACGAAAAAAAAGAAATGAAAGAAAAGAAAAACAGAGGAAACAAAAAATTAAAGAAAGAAAGAAAGAAAGAAAGAAAGAAAGAAAGAAAGAAAGAAAGAAAGAAAGAAAGAAAAAGAAAACAAGGAAAAATAAATGAAAAGAAAGAAAAAATAGATTAAATGAAAGAAATGAAAGAAAATCAGAAAGATGGAAAAAATGTAAAAAGAAATAAACAAAGAAAGAATGAAAAAGAATACATGGAAAAATAAAATAATACACAGAGAAAGAAAGAAAGAAAGAAAGAAAGAAAGAAAGAAAGAAAGAAAGAAAGAAAGAAAGAAAGAAAGAAAGAAGGTCATGACCCTCACACGGGGACTAAAGAACTTTGCACGACTTAGTGGTACAGTAGCTCAGTAGTTAAGGCTCTGGCTTCAGAATTTTGGGGTTCAGGCTCTCCAAGATGTTGGGCCCTTAAGCAAGGACCTTAGCCCTCTTTACTCCATGTGGGCATAGTATCATGGCAGACCCTGGGCTTTAACTTTAGCTCCCTAACCAGCTGAGATATGTGAAGAAAGCCCTCACAGTGCTGTAAAGTATATGTGATAAATGAAGGCTCTTATGGGGTCGTTAGCATAATGAGCAACTTCAATCTGTTACTGAGGAACGAAAGTTAATAAGCTGCCGCTAGCAGAGGTGTTAACATAAATCTTAAAACAATGAAAAAATGGGTCCTATTGGATTCTAGTGGTCTTCCAAAATTACAAAACAAATTCCTCTTGAACATCTACTGGATTTGGAAACGATGAAATCTACAGTAAAATCGTATCCACTCCCTCATGGAAAACCTTCAGAGCTCATATTTGACGGTACAATTCTTATTTCACGCTTCGCCCTCGGGTTGCCAGGGCAGGTTTTTTTTTTTAAGCGAAGATACTTCCTGGTTCAGGAATCCATTTGAATGGTTTTTAATTGAACCCCCTCAGCAGGGGCACACTCATCTCCGCTCTGCATCCAGTTATTTACCAGATGTTCTTGTCGGACGCCGATTGTGCGCTATTTGCCCGTCTCGTCAGCAGCTGTGCTAATTGTAAGCGACGGTCACGAGGGCAGAACGGCTGCCTGCCAAACCGCTGCTAATCTGCGACACAAATCGATGAGACACAAAAGGGTTTGGAGGACATTTCGCCGACATGTCTAACTAGAAAAGACTCCAACTTTTTCGTCGTTAGCATTTATATTTTATTCATAAAAAAAGTGACAAATGATTTGCTAGCAATATTTTCTATGTTCTCTCGGCACCGCCGCCGCTCCGCGAACATGACGTTTCGCAACAATACAGCGACTGAGAATACGGATTGACATGGCAGAGGTAGAGCTGCGACTTCTTGCAGACAGAACGGGAAGTCTGGTTTTATTTCTATACAAACGTGTGTTTGTGAAAGGGGCCATAGTTTAGAAGTCAGGAGGCACTTAAGTGAACTTTCTGTACCATTTAGAAGGACAAGATTTCAGTGAAGCCTTTGTACTGCGCAAATGGAAACGCAGGCGAATGAAACCGTGCCAGTGACCATTTGACCCAGGAAGTGTTTAAGCAGCGTGATTTATTTCTGTATCCTGGATCATCTCCAGGCCTCTGACCTGCTCCATCTCTCCATCTGCCTGCTTCACACACTTCCCATCCCACCTACAGACAGATGGCGCTTCTTTTCTCCGCGCAACACCCTGTTCGGCAACGCCGTCTGTCCCGCTTTCTCACCACGTCTCACGCACCACGTCTCAAGCCTCCGAGAAAAACAAACATTCGCACTGCTACGTAACACAACACTGAGAACATCACGTCGTCGTGAAAACGTCGGGCTGAAACGTCAGCTCGTGTTAGAGTAAACAGGCTAAAACATGAGCTAGCATCAGTAACACACTGACTAGCGATAGCGTAAACAAAGTAAACAATGACTAGCAGTCTTTCTGTGCTGTATGTATTCTCCTGTGTGTGTGTGTGTGTGTGTGTGTGTGTGTGTGTGTGTGTGTGTGTGTGTGTGTGTGCTCGTCTGACTGTTTTTATTGTCCATCTGTCTGTCTGTTGTCCTCACCTGTGTCTTAACTAAAGTGTGTATAGTATAACAAACATCTGTGTGTGTGTGTGTGTGTGTGTGTATGTGTGTGTGTGTGTGAACTAATTGTCTTCTTTTTCGAAAAGTACATAATCAAAGCAGAGTCGTCAAATTTTGTTCCATGAGGAGAAAATAATGAGGCTTTGTCTGATCACATGGTTGTGTCTCTGTCTGGCTGCTTGCACCCGGGTTTATAAAACACTGCGTTCGGAGCCAAACGCCGCCCCCGAGACCACCGCTATGACAGCAAAAACCCAATCATCTGTTAAATATGAAATTATTACACCGAGACGTGATCCAGAACAGAAAATAACTCGCCTCCTGTAGACTGAACACACACACACACACACACACACACACACACACACACACCCACACACACTTTTTTCATACTCACAATGAAAAACACAAATGCTGAAATTCCCAAGTGACAATCCTCACTGGGTCAACATGGGCGGAGCGTCATTTGATTAGCCAATCGTGAAGCTGATCATAATATTTCAAATCCGTTCGAGTTAGCCATGCTAGCTGTCTAAATGTATCTGTTTGCTAATCCTTTTGCTAATCCTTGCCTACTATACAGCTAAAAACACACTGTGTCGGCTAAAAAAAAGCTAGAAATGGACCTGCTGGAATGAATAGGAATGCTGACTGCACCCCAGATCTCTTTACATCACCTACCATATCAGTACCTGACTTTACTAAGACCCTAGAAGCTGAGTGACCAAAAATCTCCACAAAATCTAGTGGAACATCTTCCCAGAAGAGTTTATTATAACAGTCAATGGGGACTGAAGAGTGGAATGTTTAAAAAGCACATCTGGCCAGGTGTCCCAATAATTTTCGATACCTGCCTTTGATATTTTCCAACGAATTGAGTTTCCCAGAAAAGAAAATATAATTTGAAGCCCTGTGATCCTGACCAGGCAGTTACTAAGTATGAATGTGGTCTTTGTTTGTACATTGAATGATTTCTCTTTTTCACTCTTTCTTGTCTTATCATTTCTCTGGGTCTAATTAAAAAGTGTTGCTATTTCATTTGTAACTCGCTCGCCTTCTATCTCTCTATCGCTTCCCTCTGTGTTTTCACCATCATTTGCCTGCTGTGTGTGTGTGTGTGTGTGTGTGTGTGTGTGTGTGTGTGTGTGTGTGTGTGTGTGTGTGTGTGTGTGCTGTTGATTGATGACTTTCAGTTTCAGGAAGCTGAAGCAGATGCTTAGAGCCATTCCTTTATCTTCTTCCTCGGTTCTTTTCACGTCAACCTCGGACACCTGATTTAGGAATCTAGAAAAACGTTAAAGAATGAAATCAAGGGAAAAGAATTTCTTCTGAAAACGAAACAGCGTTTCTAGCGTTTTAATAGAAACAAAGACACTGTTATTGTTTCTACAAGGAACCTTTGTTTCAGGAAGACCATAATACTCAACACACACCTCACACACACATTCAATATCTTCTCTCATTTCTCAGCAATAACCCATTTTTCCTGTGAATGGTTCCAGACTGAGCCCTCACACAAACACAGCACTTTCCCAACACACCGCTTTCCAAGGTTCCCCCAGAGAACATCCCAATGTAGTCACAATGTTACATGGCCACGACTTGGTAACACAAGAACCCAGATAATTAAGTTTAGAACCCGGTGTGGGAGGACGTGGAGGAGGAGGTCGTATTGCGGCGGAGCTCATGGCTCGTGTTTTGTTTTCCACTTTAGCTTTTAGCACAATAGACAAGTAGACTTGACAAAATGAGACACAAGTGAGAATCATCATGCACTTCCTGCCCACCTCCTTTCCATCCACAACTGACACTTGGCGACGCTTCCTGGTGCAACGTATACAGTTAGTTATTCGTCACTTTAATACACCATAGTCACGAATTCACACACATCACTAGATTATGATAGATTACGACTTGTGCAGTTGTGTTACTATGTAGTGGCCACAAATTATTTATACATGTTTTCTCATGTTACTTCCCTACACATTGTTACCATAATGACTTTGTTATTTTCCACACACTACTATGTTGTAACCTTGTTATCTTGTTACCCTTCTGTTACTACATCACAGCTATAACTTAATTACCTCAGTATTTCACATAACTGTATTGTGGTCATGACTGCATTAACAGGTTACCCCTTGCTACCTCATGTTACTATGTTTCGGTCACAACTGCATTATTATGTTACCTCATGCAACCTCATGTTACTATATTGTGGAAATGATCATGCCATTCTTCCACTTTGCTGTTTCGGCCGTACTGCATTATTATTTTATCTCATTCTACCTCAGGTTACTGCACAATGTTGTGGCCACGACTTTGTCACCTTGTTACCTTAGATTGCTATGTTGTGGCAAAGACTGTGCTATATTGTTATCATGTTATCTCATGTTATTACATCATGACCCCATCTGCGTATCTCGTTACCTCACGTTACTACTTTGTGTTACCTGGGTACCTAATTTCAACACAGCATAGCCATAATTTTTACGTTGTGGCCACAATGTTGTTACCTCATTACCTCATGTTACGACAATGTGTCCATGACTTTTTTATTTCTTTATCCAACATTGCTACAATGTAGCCACAAATGCATCTTGTTACCTCACTTTACAGGTACCTTAAGTTACTACACTGACATTATCTTTTTCCTTCATGTTACTATTTGATGGCTAAGATTTTTGTCATTTTTTTCCCTCACGTTACTGAGTTTATATTGGCAACCTCTTCTTACTATTCTGTGGCCACGACTTAACTCTTAACCTCATGTTACTTCAATGTAGCCTTGACTTCGTTAATGACTTTGTCTCAGTTATCTCAGTATTTCACGTAACTATATTGTCGCCACAACTGTATCATCTTGTTACCTTAGATTACTATGTTGTAGCAAAGACTGTGCTATGATGTTGCCTCCTGTTACCTCATGTTACTATATCATGGCCATGACTGCGTTATCTTGTTAACTCTTTACCTCACTTCAAAACATTGTTACTAGTTTGTGGCCATGACTGCGTTATCTAGTTACCTCATGTTACTACTTTGTGGCCTTGACTGCTTTATCTGTTTACTTCATATTAACACAATATAGCCATAATTTTGTTATCTCATTGCCTCACATTACTACATTGTTACTACACTGTGGCCATGACTTTATTTTTTTTTTTCACCCAACGTTAATAAGACATAGCCAGGACTTTATCTCGTTACCTCATTTTACCTTAGGTTACTACGCTGTGGCGCCTTTGTTATCTTTCTTTCATGTGATTACGTTGTGGTCACTACTTTTTTTTTATCAAATAACCTGTTGTTACTAATCTGTGGCCAAGACATAGCTATGATGTTGTTATCTTTTTCCCTCCTGTTATCTAGTTCTAATCACTACATGTGGTCACTACATTGTTAGGTTGTGACCTGTGACTGTGTGGCCATGACTTTTTTTATGTCATTACCTCACGGTACTCTTCAGTGAGCATGACTTTGTTATCTATTAACCTAATTCTACTACAACATATCCCAGAACTTGTTATCCCATTACCTCACGTTACTATGCCATGGCCAGGACTATATTATCATGTTACCTCAAGTTATTAATAATTTGTGTCTTTTTCCCTTAAGTTTTTACATTCTGGTCACTACTCTGGTATTTTGTTACCTCAAGTTACCTTACATTACTAAATGTTACTAAATTCTGAACACGATTTCTTCATCTCGGTGCTTCACATTACTACAACGTAGCACATTTACCTCACTTTAAGTCGTTACTACACTGTGGCCATGATTTTGTTCTTTTTCCTTTTCACTACGTCATGGTGATGATTTCAGTATCTCGTTATCTCACATTACTACAGTGTGGCTACGACTTCTTTATCTCGTTACCTCATGTTTTTATTCCGTGGTCATGACTTGTTACCTCTTAACCTCATGTGAAAGCCTTGACTTTATTTTGTTATCCTCTTACCTCACATTAATAAGCCGTGTCCAATACTCGTATCCTGATGTTACGAAATTGTAGCAATTTTTTTCCTAAGTTTCTACATTATCTTGTAACCTCTTTTGTATCTCATTACTTCACAGGTACTGTTCTGTGAATTTTGTTATATCTTAAACAAAGTGATACAGCGTAGCGTTGATTTTCTTAACCTGTTACCTTACTTTCATCTTGTAACCTCACATTACTATGCCATGACTACGTCCTTCCTTTGTGTTGTTAACTGGTGACTATTAATTAGTCATTTTTTTCCCACGCACTTCTCTGATGTCTTGGATAGTCAGCATTCAGCAGGCGTTTCACTTACAACACCTCCTGGAAGATTTTCAGTTTTAAGCGACACCTCAGACACCTCAGGGTTTTTTCACCTGTTAAATATTCAGTTTGACCTCTGAGGCGTTGTGAGGAGTGTAAATGTGAAGCTGATAAATGCAAACACTCCTGGTGTACTCTGGCACATGGTGCACTTGTGTCCCCAGAGTAGGGAATTATACAGTGAGTGTGTTCTCATCTCAGCCCTTAATAAAGGCTGTGAGCTTCGCAGTGAAACAGGCTGAACAACAGCTTTTCTTTCTTTCTTTCTTTCTTTCTTTCTTTCTTTCTTTCTTTCTTTCTTTCTTTCTTTCTCTCTCTCTCTCTCTCTCTCTCTCTCTCTCTCTCTCTCTCTCTCTCTCTCTCTCTCTCTCTCTCCCTCTCTTTTTTCTTCTTCCGCACTGCCTTCGCAATCTCATATCCCAAAATTCCTGAACGATGAAATTGCCCATGAAGAAGTGCTCCTGCAAAATGGAAAAAAAAAAACAAAACACAGGGGTTGTTATAAAGTGGCTAAAAATCGCACCTTGCCTCAGCGCCGTCTTTTGGTCTGCCTGCGCTCGTTAGCGAGTGGTTGCCATGGTAACCAGTGTCAGAAACCAAAGTGGGTTTCCGTGCAGTACTTCCTGAATTTATCTGAACGATTTACTCTTCACACACACACACACACACACACACACACACACACACACACACAAAACACAACAAAACACAACACTTAAAACACACAAACACACACAGTAAAAATCCATATTTCACATACAACTACATTTTGGGTATCCACTAGCTAGCTGTTAGCAGATACCCACCTTCTGTCAGGTCAGAATCCAGAATTTGACAGCGCTGTGCTAATATGTGCCAAGTGCTAATAGTGATGACGAGGTTCCCCTATCAATCGCAGGAATTTTATCATGAAGGATTTGAGGCCAGCAGAGGATTAAAGAGTATTTTATCGCCCGGCTCTCTTGATAGGCGTCACCATTCTGATGAGGTTTAATAAAGCCGTAAAGGAAGAGGAGGGTGATGTTGGTGATGATGATGTTATTGAGAAAGTAAACAGGGGGAAAGTTGTTAAAACCTAACTCTAGTTGTTGTGTCCACCTAACTCTACTGCGGCTTTGGATTTTGACAGAAAAGAGGTTACTTGAGGGCAAAACTCAAAACTCCCTGATAAGACGATGGTAGCAGCACTTCGTTAACAGCATACTGGAAGATTTATGAATTCTGAAATCTGATTGAAGGTGTTGATAAATTTTCATAGGAGTGCTGCAGCTTATTGATACAAATTTGCCCACATTAATGGATAAAAAGCAAACATTGTAAGTGTTGCGTGGTTTCAGTTGAGAGACGTTTGATTTGGCGTTGATGGAAGGAGTCTCCAGTGTCGGTCTTGTCAAGATAAAGGAATTAGAGGAACTCTGTAATGTGTTCTATAATATCGATTCTATAAGATTTCCATACAAGATTGAATACAAGAACTTTTTTGTTTGAAAGAACCATTTTGATACCACAGTGTTCACCCTTTAGGTTGTTGCCACAATAAATTAAAAGATCCCAAACCATGATGGTAATGTTTGGGTTGAGAAATGGTTCTTAACCTTCTCTGAATGAAAAATGGTTCCACAATAAAAAGGGTTCTTCTGCTGTGTTTGGAATCAGGCTAAAGAACTCTTCCCGGTTCCGTTTAATTTGAAAAACATTTGGTGCTCTCCAAGGAACCTTGTATAGAATCCTGTCAGGGATCCACCAGCCACACCCTCACCAAACCCTCCAATCACTCCAAGCAGCTCACCAACTTATTAATCATCCACACCTGGTCCAAATCAGTCACCACACTATAAGAACCCTGTTTATCCACAAGCTCATTGTCCGTTCTACAGCTTAGGCTAATGAACATTCCGGACTACCCAAGCTACTCCGTTTGGTTTCACTTAGCGTGCAAGATTCTGTGTGTTGTTTGTTCTCACTCTGCCACAGTTTTCTCCAGGTTTAGTTTACCCGTGTATGGTGCTAATTCTCGTGCTTTCTGCCTTGCCCTTTTGTTTTGCATTAAAAGGCCATCGTTGAATTCACTTTGGTTCCCTTACGTTCTTTGCGCCTGACAAATCCTCAGAAGAACAATCACAGAGTGTTCAGAGTGTCCATGTTCGTCCCTCCGGGGGGACCCATAAAAGGTTCCCTGTAGTCCATTAGATGTTTTCTACAGACATTTGCTAACCTAATAGACTGAAAACTGCTTCTCTCAATCATGGATTAAGAGGAACCTTGTTTTTATTTTCGGGAACTCTAATTTTTAACCATGAAATTGCCACACTGCCCCCTAGTGCAAAATGTTAAAACAATCACAATGTTCACTTTGCTTTGCGCTCTTTTGACGAACAGAACATGTTCGAGAAGCCGTCGCTGCCGGAGTACAAGGTCGCGGCGGTGCAGAAATCCCGCTTCATCCTGCTGCACTACAGCGTAAGTAAGGCATTATGGGACTGGATGATCCTCCTGGCAACGTTCTATGTGGCCGTGACGGTGCCGTATAACGTGTGTTTCACGCCGTACGTCGACTCGGACACGGAGGGCAGGAGCACCATCGTCTCAGACATCGCGGTGGAGATGCTGTTCATCCTCGGTGAGTAAATGCCAACATTGGAATTTTATAGTGGGAACACTACAGTGAAGTTGAATCTCTTTATCTCTTTTCAGATATCATCCTGAATTTCCGCACCACTTATGTGAGTCAGTCCGGTCAGGTGGTTTACGACTCGCGCTCCATCTGCATCCATTACGCCGCTACGTGGTTCTTCGTTGACCTGGTCGCCGCGTTGCCCTTCGACCTCCTCTACGCCTTCAACGTCACTGTAGTACGTACAAACCAAGGTCATGAGTATAAACACGAACTATTGTCAGACGAGGTCATTGTTTTTCTCAACGAGATGTACGAGGTGGTGTCAAAGGGTTTCGAGACGAGCTCTGTTTACAAGAAAGTGCTTTATTTATTTAAGTTCACATTCGATCACCTTCAAAACAGTCCCCTTGAACAGCAATACAGCACTCCCAGTGTTCTTCTGGAATGTGTCCTGGAAGTTTTTGAGGCCTGTCAAGCACCTTCTGCGATCTCCGCAACGGTGCCAAAACGGCGAGCTGGATCTTCATCTTTGGGTAGAGGGCAAAATCTGCAGGAGCCAAATCTGGTATTGGTGCGGAAGTGAGAACGTGTTGTTTCATGTGCGAGGAGAGCGCAGAGACAGATGAGGATGGGTTCCCTTTAAAGTCTGGATCCTCTGAAGGTTTCTTCCTCACAATATCTCAGGGAGTTTTTCCTTGCCACAGTTGCCACTGGCTCCTTTATTAGGGACAAACTTACAACTATAAAGAACAAACTTAAACATTCTTTTATAACCTCTTCAACTCTGTAAAGCTGTTTTAAGACAGTGGCCATTGTGAAAACACTCGTACACCAGTACTCAGTGCTCGCCGAACTGAATTGAACAAATTCTCCACACACACATGCTCCAAGGTTTTCGTTTGGATGCTGATGGTATGATTCAAGTCAATTTGAAATCAGTAAAAGGTCCTTACATGGTGTGTGTGTGTGTGTGTGTGTTTTAGACGTCCCTGGTCCACTTGTTGAAGACGGTACGTCTGCTACGGCTGCTGCGTTTGCTTCAGAAGCTGGATCGTTACTCTCAGTACAGCGCCATGGTGCTCACCCTCCTCATGTCCATGTTCGCCCTGCTTGCTCACTGGATGGCCTGCATCTGGTACGTCATCGGACGCAAAGAGATGGAACGCAACGCTAACCAGCAAGACTGGGACATTGGTAACACACACAAACACTAATCTAATCCAAATTCTCCAGTGAATAGATCGAGGATGCTGGATGTTGTTGTTCCGACCGCAGGTTGGCTGCACGAGCTGGGAAAGCGCTTGGAGAGCCCATACATCAACAGTACATTCGGAGGTCCGACCATACGTAGTGCCTACATCGCGTCGCTCTACTTCACCCTCAGCAGCCTCACCAGCGTCGGATTCGGGAACGTGTGCGCTAACACCGACGCTGAGAAAATCTTCTCTATCTGCACCATGCTGATTGGAGGTACACGTTTTACCAACAAAACAGCGAATATTTATATTCCGTGTTCTTTTTTTTTTTTTGCTGTTTATTTTAATGAGTAAGAAGCATGTACAGTCTGTGCCCGTTAATGATGGAGGTCGAGGTCTTTGAGGGAAGCTCAGAAACGATATAACTGATTAAAGATTTCTTTTTTTTGTTTCTGATTTCATTTTTTTGTATAGAATCATTGTAGAATGCTATACGGTTACTATGATTACTACGGTTTAACCATCGTTCTTTTATATATAAAGAGAGAGAGTCTATATAGTATATATATATATATATATATATATATATATATATATATATATATATATATATATACTATATATATATATATATAGAGTACAGTGACTCCTGTTGGACAATCCTCGCAACAGCAGGTCTGATCTTGCCATCTTGTGATCGTTAATTACAGCTCTCATGCACGCGGTGGTGTTTGGAAACGTGACGGCCATCATCCAGCGCATGTACTCGCGTCGCTCACTGTATCACACGCGCATGAAGGACTTGAAGGACTTCATACGCGTCCATCGGTTGCCGCAGCAACTGAAGCAGCGCATGCTGGAGTATTTCCAGACCACGTGGTCCGTGAACAACGGCATCGACGCTAACGAGGTGAGTAACGAGCACAACGTTTTTATTTTAAAAAATGAAACATGTTGCCATGCCTTACTTCTTTTAGCAAAGAGAATTCAGATGACTAGCTAGCTAGCTAGCTTACAGCTAACTACCACATTCTAGCAAAATCAACTGCTTTCAGAAGCTTTTTAACGTAGCCCCTTGGCAACCGACCACAAATAATTAATTTATAATTAAACAAAAATAATTGGTTCTAGCAATAATTAATTGCTTAATAAATTAAACTAGTTAGCTAGGACATTCGCTAACGAGAAATCTCCAGGAAAAGTCCTTAGATCAAGTGATCTCTCGGTCCGACAGCTCCTGCACGATTTTCCGGACGAGCTCCGGGCCGACATCGCCATGCACCTGAACAAGGACATCCTGCAGCTTCCTGTGTTCAAGGGCGCGAGTCGCGGCTGCCTGCGCTCGCTATCGCTGCACATCAAGACCTCATTCTGCGCCCCGGGCGAGTATCTGATCCGCCAGGGAGACGCGCTACACGCTAACTACTTCGTCTGTTCGGGATCACTGGAGGTGCTTAAGGACAGCATGGTGCTTGCGATACTGGGTCTGTACTTCCTGTTTTTTTTTTTGTGTGTGCTTACTTTTGCTTGTGTTGTTATAACCATTTAATAAACTGTATTCAACCATGTAACATATAAATATCAACGCGTCTACGGCTATTTAGCCGTCCCTATTCAAATCTGTTGTACTTCCTGTTTGTCTATTTAGTTAGCTAACAAAAATGTTTTCGGAATGATTATAAACGTGTTATAACTATGTAATAAACAATACTTAACCACGCTAATTGTACATAATGAGGGAATCCTAATAGGGTCTGTCCTTCTTCCTGGTCTTCTTGGCAGGCGGATAAACGGACATTCGCTTTGAACATGATTATGGATCACTTATAACAGCGTTATATATCAGTAACTATATAAAATTTCAGCTTTTTAGCTATGTATGTGTTATAACTGTGTAACAAACAATAACCTAACATCTTAGCGACATTATAATTTGCAATATGGTGCAGATTAGTGTTACGATATCTGACCATATAAAACGTAAACGACGGGATATAACGCGAAGATATCAATGAGCGCTGTTTTTTCGATGCTGCACGAGCTTAGCGTCTATATTCTGTATATAACAGCACCGCGAGTGGATTAGCATCGATTGTGGTGGCGTGTGGTTCTTCCTCGTTATAGTAACAGTGTTGTAGCGTTTAGAATTGTTATGTATCTCAAGTCAAGTTAAATCAAGAGGCTTTTATTATCATTTTTACTATACACAGTGGTACACAGTACACAGTAAAAACGAGACAACGTTCCTCCGGAACCCTGGTGCTACACTAAACAACAACAAACAAAACAACATAGAGCTACAACACAAGTTACATAAAGTGCATCGAGTGCAACCTGGTGCAAACAGTGCAGACAGACAGTGCAGACAGACGACACAAGACAAGACACAAAACCCAATATAGCGCCGACCAGTAAACCTACTGTATACTTGATTATACAGTACTGTACGAGAAGACTGTAAAAACTATACAAACTAAAAACTATACCTCAGAAGTGACTATAAACAGAACAATGTAGTGCAAGCAGTCGAAGGTGCAAAAAAACAGCAGTTGAGAGTGTGGTACAGTTGAGAATAATAAATAATAAATAAATGAATGGTGGTGGAATGGATTGAGATGAGTGATGAGTGTGTGTTAAGTGTTAAGTCCAGGAAAAATTTTACAGTTCGGTAACACACAGTTGAGTGAGTGTGTGTGTGTGTGTGTGTGTGTGTGTGTGTGTGTGTGTGTGTGTGTGTGTGTGTGTGTGTGTGTGAGAGAGTTCCGTTTTATTTCTGTGTATTAAGTAGCCTGATGGCTTGTGGAAAGAAACTGTTGCACAGTCTTGTTGTGGCGGCCCGAATGCTTCGGGACCGTTTTCCTGATGGTAGGTGTGTAAAAAGTGTGTGTGAGGGGTGCGTGTGATCGTCCACAATGCTGTGTGCTTTGCGGATGCAGCATGTGGGGTAAATATCCATGATAGAGGGGAGAGAGACTCCGATGATCTTCTCAGCGGTCCTCACTATCCTCTGTAGGGTCTTGCGGTTCGAGACGGTGCATTTCCCAAAACACGCAGTGATGCAGCTGTTTAAGATGCTCTCAATGGTCACTCTGTAGAACATGGTCAGGATGGGGGGAGGGAGGTGGGTTTTCCTCAGCCTTCTCAGGAAGTAGAGACGCTGCTGGGCTTTCTTTGTGATGGAGCTGGTGTTGAGTGACCAGGTGAGGTTGTCTGCCAGATGAACACCAAGGAATTTGGTGCTCTTGACGATCTCCACTGGGGATCCATCAATAATCAGTGGAGATTGGTCGCTCTGTGCTCTCCTGAAGTCCACAACCATCTCTTTGGTTTTGTCAACGTTCAGAGACAGGTTGTTTGCTCCACACCAGGCAGTTAACCGTTGCACCTCCTCTCTGTATGCTGACTCGTCGTTCTTGCTGATTAGACCCACCACGGTCGTGTCATCAGCAAACACAGTCGTGATATAGTCTGTTATAAAAATCACATGTTTAGATGTTGGTGTGTGGCACTTCCTGTTTGTGCTGACATTAGCTAAAAGAATTCTAGCATTTAGCAGTGCTTTATAATCTGGAGAAAACATTCCATCATTAGTGTAGATTAGTGTAGATGTTAGTTGTTGTCCTGTTTGCACTTTAAGCATTGTTGTGTATATGTTATAACAGTGTAATAAACTGTATTTAACTTTAGCATAGATTATGCTAATGTCTGGTTCTTCCTGTCTTCCTGTAACGTTAGTTCCTGTTGTAGCCTGTTTACTGTAACACTAATTCCTTTATTTATTTATTTATTTTTTGCTAAAGTAAATAACTTGTGATGTCACTGCAGGAAAGGGCGACTTGATTGGCTCAGACCTGCCGGGGGAGGATCATGTGATTAAGACCAATGCGGACGTTAAAGCGCTGACATACTGTGATCTGCAGTACATCAGCGTTAAAGGGTTGAGGGAGGTGTTGGAGCTTTACCCCGAATACGCCAACGTGTTCACTGCTGACATCCACCACAACCTCACCTACAACCTGAGAGAGGGAAGTGAGGCCGAGGTGAACACACACACACACACACACACAAATGTGTAAACAGAAACACAAACAGTAAAATTAAAGCATTAGACTGACTGTATCTCCATAGTGCAATAATATCCCCTAAACACACTGCCTACCAAGTGCACTTCTTTCTGCTTAAGACAGAGTGGGACCTGGACGTGGGAATCGTCTGCAGGTGTCCTGATTATTGGCGAGTTTTGGACTAAATCCACACGAGGGGATTAATTGAGCGGCTGGTGGGACGGGACGAGAGTGACGATGAGCGTGTTATTTCTAAATCAGCACCATGGAGAGTGTGTTCTCCGGCTAATATTTTCGAATTTGTCCTGTTTAGAGTTGATGTGTGTAATGAGCTTATGTAACAGCATAAACACTCCTAATTTGATCAGGCTGATGAAATAAACACTGCAGGGTGGGAAAGTAGCTCTGAGAAGGAAACCAAATCACAGCGAGCCTGCAGTCATCCGCCGCTCCATACGAACTGTAATCAGCACATTCCCTTCCAGCCTGAATGCGCGTTTTAATAAACTGTGTGCTAGTTAGCGCTAGTCCGAGTGCTGATTGTGTTTTTGTTTCTTCAGGGGCTTGCGAGGTTCGCACGTTCTCCAAGGTTCCCTCACGTAAGTTCCTTTCAACTGAGTTCCTAAATGTTGTGTTTGTGGAATACTGAAAAAAAAAAATACTGAAAGTGCTGAACTACTGAATAAACTGGAATACTGAAATACTAAAATATTGAAAATATTGGAATATTTAAATGCTAAAATACTGGAATAGTGAAATACTAAAATAGTAAAATACTGGAATGCTGAAATACAAAAAATACTGGAATACTAAAAAAATCCTGGAATGCTGAAATACTTGGAAAAAAATGTATACAAGAATATATCGAAAAATACCAAAATATTAAAATAGTGAAATACCGGACTACTGAAACTACGGAATATACTGCAATACTATAATTAATTGAATAGTGAAATACTAAAAAACTACTGGAGTGCTGAAATACTGAAAATACTGAAATACGAAAATACTAAAAATAAAGAAATATTGAAATACTGAAAATAATTGAATACTGAAATTCTGAAAATACTAGAATACTGAAAACACTGGAAACACTAGAATACAGTATACTGAAGAGCACAGAAACATTCAAATAGTGAAAACTACTGAATATACGGAATATACCTGAATACAAAAATACTGTAACACTGACATATCAAAACACTGAACTACTGAAAATGCTAAAAACATTCTTAAATATTAAAATACGGAAACATTAAAATATTGAAATATTAAAACACTAAACTACTAAAAATACTGAAATATAGAAATACTGAAACTCTGAAATTCTCTTCTGAACAAGTCTGTTGTTATTATTGTAATTTTTTAATGTATTTTTTAGAACAACTCAGAATAGCGAATGAAATTCAGCATAAATGCTATAAAAAAGGGAAGTAAAAGATCAGAAAGTAAGGAGGTTCCTGGGGTGCAGTCACCGTTCATTCTCATCCCAAAGGGGTTCAACAGGGTTGGAGCTCAACAACAGTAGATGTTCCACAAACATCCAAACCATGTAAAGCAGATCTTCATGGAGCTGGCTTTGTGTACAGGGGTATTTAATACTGGAATAAGTTTCGACCTCCTTGTTTAAGTGAAGGGAAAATTTTATTCTCCTGCATCCAAAAGTTAATATACATAATAAAATTATATTAATATTATAATATATATGTTAATATTATTAATAATTGTTTGCAGTTTGTGGTTACAGATAAAAAAAATGGCTGGAAAAGTTAGTCCATATAGTGTACATTTTGGAATTATATGTTCCCATGTTCTGGAAGAGACAGTATTACACATGTTTTGTGTATATATTTTTAGATTTTTCTTACATTTTGTAAATCAAGTTGGGCAACAAATTTGAATTTAAATGATCTATATAATTAAGTAGAAGTTGAAGTTGAAGTATCCACATCCATAATCCATTGTATATTAAATAAATAAATAAATAAACCAGACAAAAAAAACCAAACAAAAAAATTGTTAATTTGTTACATTTCCAGAACAATCGAGCGGACTCGAGAGCGTCGATCGATGGAAAGCACTCGTGCATGATCGAAACGAGTGGAGAAGGTGAAGAACATGCACACCTTTCCCCTGCGTCGAGATCCCGCCGGAACCTACTCCTCCCGAACCTGGGGAACCTGCTGGGCGACGAGCTGCGGCAGTTCAACGCCCTTCGCCGCTGCCGGTCCCCGGTGAGAGGAGCCTGCCACAGCGTGTCTCCCAAACCACACACCAAAACTGAGCATCTTTTGCACGAGGGCCGTCCTGCCGCTCACGAGGAATTCAACGCCACACGCAAACCCAACAAACTCCACATTCCTACATTCAGCTGCATCGCCCCACCTGACCTCAGCCCGAGGTTTGTACCATGATGGAGATTATTGGTTTAGCTATCAGTCTGATGCTCATTTCCACATATATAATCCTACTGAAGCTGGGTTATTCATAGGTGTGTGTTTGGTTTTTCATGGTTGTGTGTTTGGTTATTCAAAGGTGTGTGTTTGGTTATTCATAGGTGTGTGTTTGGTTATTCATAGGTGTGTGTTTGGTTATTCATGGTTGTGTGTTTGGTTATTCAAAGGTGTGTGTTTGGTTATTCATAGGTGTGTGTATTTGTGTGTGCGTGAGACAGGGTGGTTGATGGGATCGAGGATAATGGACGTGTGTTTCACTTCAGCACCGAGGACAGCACCATCATCACCAGTACAGCAAAAGGTACATTAAGAGCACTAACACACACACACACACACACACACACACACACACACACACACACACACACACACACACACACACACACAGGATGACAACTCTCTCTTTCTCTCTCTCTCTCTCTCTCTCTCTCTCTCTCTCTCTCTCTCTCTCTTTCTTTCTTTCCCTCTTTTTCTATTTCTTTCCTTTTTTGTCTTTTGTTCGTTCTTTTTTTTTCCCCTATTTAATTTGTCCGGCAATTTTCTTTATAGATCAGGGGCACTGCACGCCGCTTCACGAGTCCGAAGAGGTGCGAGAGACCATCAGTCAACTGAACAACAAGGTAAAACGTAACACACACACACACACACACACACACACACACACACACACACATGCTTCCTGATTGCATTGTATTCTTCTGAGTTTTGTGCCCACTGTATATTCTGTACTGTACTTCAAGAAAAGGTAGAAGCCCAAAATAGCACACACTCACACACACACACACACACACACACACACACACACACACACACACACACACACACACCATGCGCAGTTACAGTAAGGTATAGCACGCCTTAAAACCCAGTGTTTCCGCACTGCAGATGATTCCACAGGGAGTGCTGCAAAAAAAAAAAAAAAAAAAAAATCTCCTGCTTCATCCTTTACAGTGGCCATCTATCCCCCCACCACCACCCCCCTCATATATCCCCACCATTTTTCCATCCTTCCCTCTCTCCTGAGATTTGTTAAGACATTCCGCACAGCACAAGGCTCGTGGTAAAGTCTCTCGTCGCCGAAATAGTTCTTCCTGCTTTCCAACCAAGTCGTGACGGAACAAAGGGTTCAAGATTTCTTGGTTTGAAGCATCTCAAGTTAGAGGACATGATGTCATAGCCTCTGTTTGATGCATACGTATGTAAATCCAGGGCCAGGTGTGTGTTACAGTATGTTAGTGCAGGGTGCACATTTGGAACGGCCCTCTCAACAATGCCAGAGACATATTTAGAAAAATTTTATTTGAAATTTATTTTTTACTCATATCATATCTGTATTTAATTATAAAGGTTGGCTTTCAAACTAAACAATTTTTCCTCAGTTATTAATAGAGTTCGATAGAGGATTGCTGGAAATATTGTCAAAAATCCATACCGATAGTTTTTCCGGTTTCCGCTCCGCCGTCATTACGAGAGCGGCCTCTAGAGGCGAAGGTGCGCGCTGGAGAGGAAGAGGAAGAAAAGTCAATAGGAGTAAGACAGAGTACATGAGTGTGAATAAGAGGGAGTGCAGTGGAGGGGTGCGTTTGCAGGTAGAAGAGGTGGAAACCGGTTAGGTTAAGGGTCCAAACTCTCCATCGGCGAGAGTGAAAGGGAAAGTTTATAGGACTGTGGTGAGACCTGAGATGTTGTATGGTTTAGAGACAGTGGCATTGAGTAAAAGACAGGAGGTGGAGCTGGAGGTAGCAGAGCTGAAGATGTTGAGATGTTTATTGGGAGTGACAACGATGGACAGGATTAGAAATGAGTTTATTAGAGGGACAGTGCATGTAGGACGTTTTAGAGACAAGGTGAGGGAGGAGAGATTGAGATGGTTTGGACATGTTCAAAGGAGGGACATGGGGTATATCAGTAGGAGAATGCTGAGGATGGATCCACCAGGAAGGAGGAAAAGAAGAAGAACAAGGAGAGGGTTTATGGATGTGGTGAGGGAAGACATACAGGTAGTCGGTTTGAAAGAGGCAGATGTAGAGGACAGGGAGGTAATAAGATAATCTGCTGTGGTGCCCCCTAATGGGAGAAGCCGGAAGAAGAAGAAGAAAATCATAAATAAATCTTCACAATAATACTGGTAGTCACTCCGGCCCATTACATTTTTTGTTATAGACCGACCTGGCCCCCAATAAAGAAAGGAAAAAAGGTTCGGGGGGCCCCTGGAGTAAGATCAGTTATCAGCACTGAAAAATTTAAGCTGTCATTGATGTTTGCAGTGCAAAAGTGACTGAATGGATCAAAATAAGATTTTATTTTCATTTCTAATTTTATATTTCTATTCGTTAGAGTCAGAATTTTGCAGAATCAGGTTACATTTACCAGTCCCTGACTTACAAACGAGTCTGTTTTGTTCATACACCCCAACAAGGTAAGGTTTATACACCTTTGACACAAAAATACAATGTAATGCATTTAAAAAAAAGATGGTCAATAAAATATTTTTATTTAATATTCTATATTATTGTTGACCTCCATGATCTGGTCCGTGTTCTTTAGAATTATGGTTGAACGATTAATAAGAACGAGCGACGTCGACCATCTTCTCGCCCCGGTCCAATCTCTCTATTGTTTCCATGGTTATTGCTTTGGTCTTCTCAGCAGTTCTGTCCACATCACTGCTGCTTTTTTACAGCACACCACTGTACAGCAGAGGCTGGACACATGTGACAATGTCCAGCAGAAACATAAGCGACTTCCCGGACTTGTTCGCGTCTTTGAAAGTTTGCAACGCGAAGGTACATATCGGGACATATTGTATTTATATGGGGAGAGAGAGAGAGAGAGAGAGAGAGAAAACAAGAGAGATTAATAATGAAGCTGTTGGAGTTAACTCCTGGTGCTGTTTTTCAGTCTATTTCTCATTGGAACCTTTTGCTCCCCATTTTGTACCTGTTTATCGAAATCACTGCATTTACCATATGTTACACCGCATGCGTAATTCCTCCATGTGGCTCCGGAAATGTTTTCAATACCTGTCTCAGGCTACGTCTACATGAATCCCGCTAAATCTGGAAACGTCCCCTTAAAACGTCAAAACTAAAAATGCATCACCGTTTTTCACACACTGTTTTCAAAAAATGTTTTTGCTGACTGAAAATGGCTGTTCGGTGTGGACGGAAGGTCAAAAGAGAGAGAAATTGATGCATATATCCCAGTGATGTTAGGAAGCTGCGCTAGAGTGGGCACAGGGTCTCTCGACCTAGACAGACAGGACAAAAATCAAACATTTTGCGAAGCTTTCCTGCACATTTGTAACGAGCGGTTTCTGGGTTAGATCTTGATCTATATCTGTATGGTTTTGTGCAGTAAGTTCTTACCACTGGTGTACAGGTGTTCCCTTTTAGTTTCTGTCACTGGTTTTGTGTCCTTGTTCTCAAATCTGGGTCAAGAACATGCCTCCAAGAACGCAGTGTAAACTCGGGGTTCAGTTGTTAAAAAGCCGAGCCACCGCTGAGAGTAACGTCTGTGTTTATTTCCTCGTCCACCTTTAGATGGTCACCCTGAACCAAGAAGTGTCTCAGCTGACCAAGGACCTGCATCACATGATGCACCTTCTGCAAGCACAAGCAGCTGCTCACCATTACACCACCTCCATGTCCTCCTACCCCTACGGAGTGCACATGATGCACACAAACACCGCGGCGTACACCGCCGGCGTGCACGCCCACCAGGAGGCTCAAGGTCATTATCGTCCTCATAACCATCTTCACTCTGATCACGCTGCGTCCGAGAACATCGTCCACATGGGGACAAGCACATGGAGCCACGCCTCAGAATTCGGTACGCCCACAACAAACCACAGTGTGGATGAGTCAAACACTGATGGATATAAAATGAATGATCATGAGCCCAAAACCTTCTTTTCAACGAAGAAATCACACAAATAAGCAACAGGTGTTGTGGCGAGTTTGAGTCAGGAGTTTCTTCCATCATTTATTCCTCTTTAAAGGTTCTGCTTGATGTTGAATTTATGCTGATCTGTATGTTCATGCTAAGTAGATACCACCAAGCAGCAATGGTGGTTTTAGTAGTAGTTTTCTCCCGACTTTAAAAACAGCACCTGATTTGATTGTGAGGACATCAAAAGTGTCTCCATGCCATGTGTCCGGAAAATACTGACCAAAGCAGCTACTGATAAATAAAATAAATCAGCAGCCTACAAAACATTCTTGTTAAACAGCTAGCCATGTTGTGCTTACTTAGCTTAACTGATGTGTCGTCATGGTTTTGCAGGTGGAGATCGAACCAGTGTGCCCAAGCAACCCGAAGTTTTCAGACCCCTTCCTCATTTCGATCCTAACAGATCCTGTGATCCTACTTCCTGTAAATCGAGCTTGATCAACATCAACTCCTCTACTTCAGCCTTCTTCCCTGCAAAAGGATTCAACAAACTGGAAGCAGAAGGTCAGGATCACGGCACCCTCGCTAACATTAGTCGCTCTCAACCTGTCCTGTTCAACCGGGACACGCCGAACCAAGTGTCTCTAAACCTCCATTTACTCTCCAGTGCTCCGACGTCCACTCAATCCCTGCTAATCGCTAATCTCACAAATCCAATCCACCACAACCCTCCTGCCACTAGCAAACCAAATCCGGAGTCGGATCCTGACATTCCGGATACGGTCCTGGAGGATGTTAGTGAGTACCGGGAAGACGATGTCCTGCTGTCAGATTTGAGCATTGTGGGACACACGAGTCGCGAGTGCCTGCTAGCGGACGACGGATCTGCGGACAACCAGGAAATAGAGACTTCCGAATCGGAATCTACCAAGCCTGATGTTGGGACGCAAAATGAATGCAGTAGCTCTGAAACGTCCTTGTGCCTCGACCTGATCGACTGACAGGACGTTTATCTCACATGTTTGCAGTGATCTCTTTTGTTTCTTTTTTTTTTTTTTTTTTTAGGGATTGTCTTCTTTCCATCATACCCGTGCAAATAACTTAATAACTATGCAAGACGCATGTTGATTGTGCATTATTCCTTATTTACTCGATCGCTATACCACATACGAATAGCTTGTCTTTAAAGTTACGCACAGCCGAGTCCAAAAGTCTTCGTAAATTTCGAATCAGGAAAGAAAAAAATACATTTCGCATTGTCCTTCTAAACGTTTTGAGCCAATCAAAAAAACTGTGTAACGATCCAATCCGATTGGATACTGATGCAGACAAAAGTTGGTGGCCATCTCACCATATGGTTGGTGTGTTGGATTTATGAACATCCCATTCAACATTTAATCCCCTTTTACTGTTATTATGAGTTCCACCATTCTAGGAAGATGTTCCACTAGATTTTAGAGGGTGTTGGTGGAGATTTGTGTGAGACTTTTTTTCAGCCACAAGGGTCCTAGTGAAGGAAGGTACTGATGTAGGTGAGGTGAGGTGAGGTAAGGAGAGGAAGCCTGGGGTGCAGCCAACACATCAAATCATTACAAAGGTGTACAGTAGGGTTGAAGTTCAGAGCTCAATTGCAGGAGATCTTCCATCATATCCAACCCATGTAAAGCAAATTTTATTGCCGCTGGTTTTGTCTTTGTCTGGAATATGTTTGGGGTCCCATAGTTCAACCCGAAGGGTAAATTTAATGGATCCTATATAATTGAGGGAAGACCCACATAAGGCCTTTAGAGTAGGGGTCTCCAATCTTTTCCAGAAAGGGCCAGTGTGGGTGCAGGTTTTCATTCCAACCAATCAATGGTCACACCTGATAGTCATTGAAAATGAAGATCATTAGATTTGAACAGGTAGAATTTGGTGTGGACTTGCTTGGTTGGAATAAAAACCTGCACCCACACTGGCCCTTTCTGGAAAAGATTGGAGACCCCTGCTTTAGAGGGTTTTTTTTTTTTAAATGAAATGAAATTCGACCTGCATAAACTCTAAAACCTTTATGATTTGGTCAAGTAGTTACTTACATAGATGAGGGTTCCCTGGTGGTCTGATGGTTAGGATGCGGCGCTCTCACTGCTGCGGCCCGAGTTCGATCCCCGGTCAGGGAACCAAGCCCAGCCATTAGGGTTGCACAAGCCTTAGTGCGGGTACCAAGCCCGGATAAATGGGGAGGATTGCGTTAGGAAGGGCATCCAGCGTAAAGACGTGCCAAATCAAAACATGCAGATGGTCCGCCGTGTCGCCCCCTAATGGGAGAAGCCTAAAGAAAGTTAGTTACTTCCATAGATGATTGCAATTTGAACAGTTATTGGATATTAAAAACGTTTTGCTCACATCATCATTTGGGGAAAAAAAGAAGATCGCTTACACACACTGTACAGAGATTTAAGCGAATAAATACAAAGACAGCAAATGTATCTAATGATTATTATAAAAGTTCAGTAAATTTGTGTAAAAGTGTAGCAGCATTCAATATAAAAATCTCATTCGACTTTGAATTTCAAACAGATTTTCAGGTTTCCTCCATGAATATCAGCGACTTTTGGACTCGATTGTGTTTGCAGTGGTGAACTGTCAGGGTGTTTATTAAATTTTTTTCGGGCATTTTAATAAAAGAACGTGGATTGCAGACGGAAAAAAACGATCCGCCGCGTAGCATTTTTGACGGTAGCATTCGTTCCAAGTGAATCCATAATAGTTTGCTTGTTAGAAACTTCTCTCTCTCTTTTTTTTTCTCTCTCTGGTCGAATCTACGTTCTGCATTTCTTCTTGCCTTTGTGCATGGTAAAGTTTATCGTTCTTTTTTCCTAAGGAAAAGGTATCAAATGAAATGTGTTCGCATTACGAATGTTTCGAAAGGAAAGGCTTCGCGAAATTTAGCACGTGCGCCGTCGGAACGCTTTTCTTTAAAAAAAAATTATAATAAATAAATAAACGAATAAATCGAACACTTCGGACAATTTTCGGTTCAGAAAACACGATCCAAGAACGATCACGAAAATCTGGAAAAAGAACCTACAATTACTCCTTTGTTAGTGGGATGATCCTCTGTATGTGTGTGTGTGTGTGTGTGTGTGTGTGTGTGTGTGTGTGTGTGTGTGTGTGTGTGTGTGTGTGTGTGTGTGTGAGAAATGCTGCAGCTTACACGGTTTCACATTTGCCTAAGTGTGTATTTTACACCCATGAATGATTCATGAGGAATTGTTAGCGATGAGCGAGGACACGGTGAAAGAACATCAGGAATAGTGGAAATTATGCAACACACACACACACAGACACACACACACACACACACACACACACACACACACTCACACACACACACAGTCGGTCGTGCAGAATCGGGGGAGGGGGTATGTTGCAATTCAATTCTAGTTCCTGCGAATATTTCGAAATGAATCTAAATGAAAAAAAAATTTATATTATAAATATATAATGTTTATTAATTATAATATTTAAATATATGAATTATAATATATAAATATATAATAAATTCTAAAGAATTTGGTTATGGGATTTCCGCTGAATGTGACTGCGTTGGGCAGCTAATGTCATTTTATTCCCTTTAAAATGTGAATTTTAATTGAATGAATCAGTATGAAGTAATACAACACTATTATTTATTTATTTATTTATTTATTTATTTGTCTATCTATCTGTCTATTTATTCAGTCGTTAAATCTATCTTTTATTTATTTATTTATTTATTTATTTATTTATTTATTTATTTATTTATTTCATCATTACTTTGCTCATGTTATCGAATTTGTTTTTTCTGTTCACACATTTGTGTATTAATTCATTTCCCCGTTACAAATCTGACACACACATAAACACTTGTCGGAAACGTGAAAACGCCTCTGTCAATTTCACGAGACTTGTGCGTGTTGCTTTCGTTTAAACTCCACGATTTTTCCCCTCGACCAGACAAATCTATACATTTCCAGATGTTTTACTTTATTTTCATTCAATAAAGAACATCTTTACACACTTTTACAAACTCAGCAAAGCTGTTTTTCACTAGCTGGAGATTTTTTTCTTTATCCCAGAGCAGTTTCAGTAGGATTGAGGTGCAGGTGACTGGGCAGGTCATGATAGACATCGCTCCAGACGTCTGTCTGCTCGTCTGCCTGCTACTTGGTGAACTCGGATGTACGCTTCGGCTCGTCGTCTGGTTGTCTGGTTCCAATGAGCCGCAGTCCAGAACTGCGTGGTGCTGAAATATGGAACGGGAGCCATGTTGGTTCAGGACCATGGTTGGTTCAAGCCATGTTGGTTCAGGACCTTAAAGGACCATGTTGGTCCTTTAAGATTCCACCTCCCTGTGTCACCGTAAGGGGTGAAGGAGTCTGAAAGATCTGTTTGAACCAAAATTGTCAGAAACAGAACTTTCTTCTATTCAGTCACTGTCCAGTTCTTGTGTGTTTTCTCCGTTCAATCAGAAAGAAGAAGTCTCAAAAACCATTGGCGTTCCCAAATTTCTCACGATCTCTATATAATTTACCGAGGTGACACATCACAACAAGGAATACTTGAATTATTATTATTATTATTATTATTATTATTATTATTATTATTATTATTATTATTATTATTATTATTATTATTCTGTCTGATGATGAGCTTCATCTCTGTACTCTAAACCCAACGGTATTTGCACATGTTGCATATTTATTCTCCGAGAAAGCGCATATACACATATACACTCTTCTGTGTGTGTCAGTTGTGCATGACGAGCATTTCCCCCTCTATGCATTCTGTTTGGTTTCTCAGCATGAAATCTCATGAAAATTCAAGAAATTAATAAAACCACAAACCTTTGTTACAATATTTAAAGAAATTGTAAGTTTGTCAACGAATAAATGCATCATTTTTACTGAGAAATGTGTCTTTGTCTTTCTATCAGATGGAGTTTTGGGGTTCTAAGTAGGTATTAATTAGGAAATAATATTTATTAGCGGTGTAACAGTACGCTTTTTTTTTTTTTTGGAGGGGGGGGTGGACATCGATAGTTGACATTTTTAAAACAATTTAAAATAAAATGCCTGCTTGGTTTAATATTTTATAAAAAGAAATAAAATAGAATAAATTGAATTAATGCCATACACTTGTTATAATGATTCAATTGAGCAAAAATGTTTTTGCTAGCCCCTTGTGGCGATGGAAGGAACTGTCTGGAGTTTTACGACGTACTACAAATCGTATTTCCAGTTCCGAGTGCCACCGTAGCCACAGCTTTCGTGTCTTTTTCTTTTCTTTTATACCATTAGCATTGTTGTGGATGCTAAACAAACTCGCGGTCCGCCACTTAATACGTTCCTGAGAAAACATATCGAACATAACTAAGTTCCTCATATGTTTTCTTCTCATATCACGTGAGTAGTCGTTAGTTTTAATTGTCATTTTTATTATTTTTATTTCATTGATTTCTTTTAATCCTTTTTGACATGGACCTTTTTGGATTTGGGACTGAATTTTCTATTTGTCTATTTTTTACTTGGTACATTTCATTCTTCTTTCTGAAATTTTGAAAGATTTTTGAAGAAAAGAATCAGCATCGTGTGTTGGTGTGACGTTCTTGAGTTTGTGTGTTGTCTTGAAGTTTATTAAATGCCCTGGAACATCGACGAAGCGCCATCACTGACTTAATAGCAGCTATAAACGCCCGAAACGAGAGGTGACTTGGGATTGGTCTTTCCCAACATGACACATTTCTTTCTTGACTCTGGGCTTTATCTGGGATCTCGCTTGACTGGGGATTGAAAATGTTCCTGGATCTCATCGAAATTGACTTTATTGAAGACTTTCTGGACCTCCTGTCACGACTCTGAGCGGTAATACGGTAATTGCCGCTTCTTTTGGCGAAACACGGACGGTTCGTCTCCCTGTTGGATTTGGTTACGAGGTTCGGGGCTTACAATCAATCCACACGTCCTGACAGCCTGTGAGAATGTGTGTGACTGTGTGGGGTGTGTGGTGAGAGGTCAGACACTTTTAATATGGCCAGAGAAGGGTTTAAACCAACACACACACACTCACAAACACACACACACACAAACACACACACTTCTGTCAGGGGAACTTATTTGGATCCGGTGTCATGCTCTGTGTGTCGAGTTTCTCTTTAATGCTCCTTTGCCATCTGTCACTTTCCACATGGAGAGAGTCATATGGGGTAACACACACACACACACACACACACACACACACACACACACACACACACACACACACACACACACACACAGAAGATAATAGGTGTGCAATTAAAGATTCCTTTTCAGATTTCAATAAGCCGATATGTAACATTATGTATGTTATGAACTTAACAATTTCTGAAAAATAAAACTTTTGGGATTTGGACTAGAATAAATTTTTTTACTTTTCTTTCTTTTCTTGTAATGTAACTAGTATGCTGGGGGTTTTTTTTAGGATTTTCCTATTTTTTTTATTGACATGGAACTTACTGGATTGGGACCAGATTATTAATTAATTTATTTAATTGTATATAAATATATAACCCAGCCATTAGGGGGGCACAAGCCAGTGTACTCTTAGTGCCGGTCCCAAGCCCGGGTAAATGGGGAGGGTTGCGTTAGGAAGGGCATCCAGCGTAAAACGTGCCAAATCAAATATGCGGATCACAAATGAGAATTTCATACCGGATCGGTCGAGGCCCGGGTTAACAACGACCGCCACAGGTATCGTTAGCCGACAGGGTACCGGTGGAAATTGGGCTACTGTTGGCCGAAGGAGGAGAAGGAGGAGAAGGAGAGGAGGAAGGCGTCTACAGAGACGGCAGGAAAAGGAGCAGTGTAGGAGAGTAGAGGTTCGGGTTGGTACTTTAAATGTTGGTACTATGACGGGTAAAGGGAGAGAGGTAGCTGATATGATGGAGAGGAGAAAGGTAGATGTGTTGTGTGTTCAGGAGACCAAGTGGAAAGGGAGTAAGGCCAGGAACATTGGAGGTGGGTTTAAACTGTTTTATCATGGTGTGGATGGAAAGAGAAATGGTGTAGGGGTGATTCTGAAGGAAGCGTACAGTAAGAGTGTAGTGGAGGTGAAGAGAGTTTCTGATAGGGTGATGATCGTGAAGGTGGAAGTTGAAGGGATGATGATAAATGTCATCAGTGCCTATGCTCCACAAGTTGGCTGTGAGATGGAGGAGAAAGAAAGATTCTGGAGTGAATTAGATGAAGTGGTATATGGTGTACCTAGGAAAGAACGATTGGTGATTGGGGCAGACTTTAATGGGCATGTAGGTGAAGGGAACAGAGGTGATGAGGAGGTGATGGGTAGGTATGGTTTTAAGGAGAGGAATGTGGAAGGGCAGATGGTGGTAGATTTTGCTAAAAGGATGGAAATGGCAGTGGTGAACACGTATTTTAAGAAGAAGGAGGATCATAGGGTGACGTATAAGAGTGGAGGAAGGTGCACACAGGTGGATTATCTTCTGTGTAGGAGATGCAGCCTGAAGGAGATTGGAGACTGTAAGGTGTTGGCGGGGGACAGTGTAGCTAGACAGCATCGGATGGTGGTCTGTAGGATGGTTTTGGAGGCGAAGAAGAAGAGGAGGAAAGTAAGGTTTGAAACAAGAATAAGATGGTGGAAACTGAAGGAGGAAGAGTGTAGTGTGAGGTTCAGGGAAGAGGTCAGACAGGGGCTTGGTGGTGGTGAAGAGGTGCCGGATGATTGGGCAACTACTGCAGGAGTGATGAGGGAGGCAGCTAGAAAAGTACTTGGTGTGACATCTGGAAATAGAAAGCAAGACAAGGAGACGTGGTGGTGGAATGAGGAAGTGCAGGAGAGCATTAGGGGAAAGAGATTGGCAAAACAGAAGTGGGATCGACAGAGTGATGAGAAGAGTAGGCAGGAGTACAAGGAGATGCGGCAGCAGGTTAAAAGGGATGTGGCGAAAGCCAAGGAAAAGGCATATGAGGAACTGTATAAGAGGTTGGACACTAAGGAAGGAGAAAAGGATTTATACCGATTGGCCAAGCAGAGGGACCGAGCTGGGAAGGATGTACTGCAAGTTAGAGCAATAAAGGATGGAGAGGGAAATGTGTTGACTAGTGAGGAGAGTGTGTTGAGAAGATGGAGGGAGTATTTTGAGCAGCTGATGAATGAGGAAAATCTGAGAGAGAGAAGGTTGGAGGATGTGGAGTTGGTGAAGCAGGATGTAGATAGGATTAGTAAGGAGGAAGTGAGAGCAGCGATTAAGAGGATGAAGAATGGAAAGTCGGTTGGACCAGATGACATACCGGTAGAAGCGTGGAGATGTTTAGGAGAGATGGCAGTGGAGTTTTTAACCAGATTGTTTAACAGGATTCTGGAAGGGGAGAGGATGCCTGAGGAATGGAGAAGGAGTGTGCTGGTACCGATCTTTAAGCATAAGGGAGATGTGCAGACCTGCAGTAACTACAGGGGAATTAAGTTGATCAGTCACACCATGAAGTTATGGGAAAGAGTAGTGGAAGCCAGGCTGAGAGAAGAGGTGACCATCTGTGAGCAACAGTATGGTTTCATGCCGAGGAAGAGCACCACAGATGCCTTATTTGCTTTGAGGATGTTGATGGAGAAGTATAGAGAAGGACAGAAGGAGCTGCATTGTGTATTTGTGGATTTAGAGAAAGCGTACGACAGGGTGCCGAGAGAGGAGTTGTGGTATTGTATGAGGAAGTCAGGTGTGTCAGAGAAGTATGTGAGGGTGGTGCAGGACATGTATGAGGACAGTGTGACGGCAGTAAAGTGTGCAGTAGGTACGACAGACTGGTTCAGGGTGAAGGTTGGACTGCATCAAGGATCGGCCCTGAGCCCTTTCCTGTTTGCAGTGGTGATGGACAGGTTGACGGACGAGGTCAGACAGGAGTCTCCCTGGACTATGATGTTTGCAGATGATATTGTGATTTGTGGTGAGAGTAGAGAGCAGGTTGAGAAGAGCCTGAAAAGGTGGAGATATGCGCTGGAGAGAAGGGGAATGAAAGTCAGTAGGAGTAAGACAGAGTACATGTGTGTGAATGAGAGGGAGGGCAGTGGAGTGATGCGGTTGCAGGGAGAAGAGGTGGAGAAGGTGGAGGAGTTCAGGTACCTGGGGTCAACAGTGCAAAGTAATGGAGAGTGTGTTAGGGAAGTAAAGAAAAGAGTGCAGGCAGGGTGGAGTGGGTGGAGAAGAGTGACAGGAGTGATTTGTGATAGAAGAGTATCTGCAAGAATGAAAGGGAAAGTTTATAGGACTGTGGTGAGACCTGCGATGTTGTATGGATTAGAGACAGTGGCATTGAGTAAAAGACAGGAGGTGGAGCTGGAGGTAGCAGAGCTGAAGATGTTGAGGTTTTCGTTGGGAGTGACGAGGATGGACAAGATTAGAAATGAGTTTATTAGAGGGACAGCACATGTAGGATGTTTTGGTGACAAGGTGAGGGAGGCGAGATTGAGATGGTTTGGACATGTGCAGAGAAGGGACATGAATTATATTGGTAGAAAAATGCTGAAGATGGAGCCACCAGGTAGGAGGAAAAGAGGAAGGCCAAGGAGGAGGTTCATGGATGTGGTGAGGGAAGACATGCAGGTAGTTGGTGTAAAAGAGGCAGATATAGAGGACAGGGTGGTATGGAGACGGATGATCCGCTGTGGCGACCCCTAATGGGAGCAGCCGAAAGAAGAAGAAGAAGTATATAAATATATATTTTTATAAAAAAAAATTTTTTTTTTTTTTTTACTGATTAAGGATTTGACTTTTTTTTTATTACATTTTTTTTTTTTTACTGATTTAGGATTTAACTTTTTTCAATTCCATTTATTTCTTTTTTTTTTTTACTTGACATAACACTTTTTGCTTTTGGGACCTGATATTTTGATTATTTCTTTTTTTTCTTCTTCATTTTCTTCTGCTGTAGCCTGACTAGTCCTGAATTTTATTTGACATTCGGATTTGATTTCATGCTTTTTCTTTATTGAACATGGTTTTGTGTTTCTTTTTTTTAATTGCATGGGGATCCGTCTTCGCTGACTTCAACCTGATCGATGTATTTATATTGTTAATTTTTTATTGACTTGTTACTTTGTATTTGTTACAGAAGAAGCAGGAAAAGTGGCAGAAACCTTTCATTTGAAATGCATACAAAAAAACATGCAAACTGACTCATGGCATGGTCCCGTGAGGGGCAGTGGGTGATGAGGAACAAATTATGGCAGGTTCATGACCATGGTGTGACCTCACATGAACCCGGTTTGATCCAGACTCTATATTGTTGTTTTGTGTGTGAGCAGTTATGATATTTCCCGTGTGTGTAGTGGGTTTATTTGGCTCAGCGGGATACCTACCTGCCGTATGGTGTGTGTGTGTGTGTGTGTGTGTGTGTGTGTGTGTGTGTGTGTATGTGATATCCAACACTGGTATCAGCAGCCGTCTGGTGTGGGCTCAGTTTCAGTGCATCATCGAAAGTTTAATAATAAAGCACTTAATAAAGTAATGGAGCAAAATGTAATGAATCCCAGTCGGGCCTCATCAGATCAAATAAGAGCCAGTGTGTGTGTGTGTGTGTGTGTGTGTTTACATACCATGTAAACAATATGTCTAGAAATTTCCATTAGGGTGCACATGCAGTCATTCTCTATTCAACTCTGCTACATTAAGTACAAAATAAAACTGTGTGTGTGTGTGTTGTTCTAGTGAAATAAAGTGATGAGGTGTGATGTGTGATGGAGCCAAATTACTGGAACCACACCTACGCTGATTGTTTTCTTAAAAGCATTTCTTTCTGCCACTTTTTATTTATTTATTTTATTTTAATTTACTTATATTCATTTCAATTTTTGTCTTTTTCTTAAGTCGCTTCTTTTCGTTCTTTGCCTCACTACGCAACCCACTCACTGTTTTCTGAGAGATGCGTGTGAAAAAATGTATTCGAAATGATGTTAATACTAATAAATCACCTGGGATGTTGTTTGGATTAGAGACAGTGGCATTAAATAAAAGACAGGAGGTGGAGCTGGAGGTAGCAGAGCTGAAGATGTTGAGATGTTCATTGAGAGTGACGACGATGGACAGGATTAGAAATAAGTTTATTAGAGGGACAGCGCATGTAGGACGTTTTGGAGACAAGGTGAGGGACGAGAGATTGAGATGGTTTGGACATGTGCAGAGGAGGGACATGGGGTATATCAGTAGGAGAATGCTGGAATAGAGGAAGACCAAGAAGGATGTGGTGAAGGAAGACATGCAGGTGGTTGGTTTGAAAGAGGCAGATTTAGAGGACAGGGTGGTATGGAGACACATGACCGCTGTGGCGACCCCTAATGGTAGCAGCCGAAAGTACAAGAAGAAGATATCACGTTTACTTGCTCTAAGTAGAGAAACACTGCAGCACCATCTGCTGGAGAAATAAGTCACACACATACAAACATACACATACACACCAGTGGTGGGCGGTCAGGGTCAGCAAAGCCTTCTCTGCACTGTAGCACTGATCTACATTTACAACCTAAATTCTGATATTTGAAATTGTATTAATTTATTCCCAACAGTTTATTCTCATGTCGTAGTGTTTCTCTCAGATTTCAGCCTCTATGTGCTGCCATGTGAATCTAATCTGCCCAGAGCCTTCAGAGTCAGTACTGCTGGCCTTTTTACCATAGAGAGAATTATGAACGGGTCTGTTTCTTCAACCAATCAGATTTCAGATTCTCCTCACAGGGTAGCTCGCTGGCCCAGAATAGCATCACCATTTCTCCGTCCTTTGATTGGTTGTTCAGAGGGAAACTGTTACAGCCGAGTTTGACTGGTAAAACACGTGTGTAGCTCTGCAGACTTTTTTTACACCTACGGAGGAAGAGAGATTGATTTGGTCTCGGACGTACTTAAAAATCCACTGTGAAGAAAAGCTAGATGGTGAGGAGGTCACCAACCCTGAAGCTAGCTAGCGTGTCTCAGCCTGGGAAAGGGTTTGTTCTCCACTTCCAGAACAAGGAAATCGAGCAGTACCACAGTTGTGGTTGTTTGGAGTCTTAACTGGGTTTGTTGCTTTAGTAAAATGGTTTTCACCGCCATATGTGAAATGTCTCTCTCTCTGTAATGCCACGTGTTGTTATATTGTATTTTTGTATTGTATTGATGGTTTCTATAACTGCGACGTGATAGTGGTGGATTAAGTCGGGTACGTCCTCACTGAAGGCCCAGGTACCAAATACACGGCTCGCCACTGATACACACACACAAACATACAGTATACACATGCATACAAGCATTCACACACACACACACACACACACACACACACACACACACACACACACACACACACACACACACACAACTTATGCACACACATACATACATACATACATACATACATCACATGCACATTCTTCAGTTTTTTCATTTTCCTTCCCTTTTACTTCTTTAGCCTCTTTCAAATTTCACCTTTTTAAGAGGACAGGAAGTTGAGAGGTTCAATGGCACGTGTTTTTTTTATCATATCGGTGAACCATTTGAGATGCTAATAGATTTAGCTAGTTTGCTAACACACCCTCGTTTATATCGCTTTAATAAACCAGTGTAAATGTCGAATGATTTGTTGTTTGCATTCTTTAGCGATGCAATGGGAATGCGGTGGCTTTTTGCGTTATCTTGCTCTGTCTTTCCCACAATGCCGTGCTGCCCATCAGGAAATGGTTTTCCTCAGCAGGAAGTCGGCATACTCTTTCCTGCGGATGAGGCGCTGCATCTGAAACGTGTTGCTGGAGGTGTGGCAGGAAAACGTCACGTGACTCCTCAGTTGGTAAAACGCCCCCTGGCTAACGAGCTGCACTCTCATTGGCCCGATGCTGCCTTTGGTTCGGAGTGACCTGTAGAGGGCGGAGTCTGCCTGCAGACACGCATCCAGCTGTGTGTCCAGAGAGAGAGAGAGAAACTGAGGTGATGAAGTAAAGAATTTTGTGATAAAAATGACATCATAGTTATAATAAATCACTACTTTGAAACCTTAAGTACATTTGAAGGCAAAAACTTTTGTACTTTTACTTAAGTGAAGGTTTAAAGGGACATTTTTACTTTTCTGTAACTCATTATTACATCAAACTCTACACGGTGTGACCCTTTTCGTCTTCCACATGCCTATTATTCCCGAACTCTTTCTCACACTAGTGACCAGGACGATCGGTTTTGTATAAATTGTATGATCTACAGCGTCATGTTAAATCTGACCTTATACCGCTGCACCTCTGTGAGGTTCCTGACCCCTGTGAGCTCCAGGAACACCAGGTAATGAGGCTGAGCTCCTCCTGATGAGTCTCCTACATCACAAACACAAAAAGATTCAATTCCACTGGTCAAAGTGCAGTTTGTATCGCAGTATATATAAATACGTTTATTTATTTATTGGTGCCTGTCGTGTCACATGCTCTCTAATTATCTGAACTTATATCTAGCTTTTTAAACATCGTGCAAAGTTACGGTATTTATATTTATAACGGTATCATTACCCAGAATTCCACTCTCAGCGCAGCAGTAATCCACCAGTTTAGCGCCAGGCCACTGTGTCAGCGTTTTCTTAAGGGCGGCAAAAAACAAGGCTTCGTTCACTTTTTCGGCTCGTACGTTTAGCGTTTCAGTGGGCCTGCAACACACACACACACACACACACACAAACACACACACACACACACACACACACACACAAAATCAAAAGGCTTTGTCAGTAGTTATTTTAGCTTAGATGTTGTTTTGTATGTGTGTGTGTGTGTGTGTGTGTGTGTGTGTGTGTATATATAGAACCTGTAAGAAAACTCCACCACTGGACACTGATTGTGAAACCCAACCACTTTCACAACGTCCCCAAGGCGACACCTGCAGAAGAAAACAGTATATTCTGTAAGGCACCAAACACGTGCGTGTCACGCCGTTAGAGAAAAATAAATCGATCGGTAATAAATCTGCATCGCTACAGATTCGGCTCTCGTCTTACAGCTGCAGTACCTGAACAGTCCTGAGGCGTTGGTGATTATCAGCTCGTAGTTCTTCCCCTCCTCCACTTCATCCATAAGCAGTGTGTCGGGTGTGTTTGTAGCATCTAAATGTTCCTCTGGTAGAAACTCGAAGAAAACGGAGCGAGGACAGAGCAGGTAATGTCTCCTGTCCTGCAGCGGCCACAGGTTCACTCCGATCAGACCTGAGAGAGAGGAAGAAAACTTACTACAAGAAGACTCCACTGTATCCTTCAATACTATACCACACTCCACTGTATCACTCAATACTACAGCACACGCCACTGTATCACTCAATACTATACCACACTCCACTGTATCACTCAGTACTACAGCACACCCACTGTATCACGCAATACTACACCACACTCCACTGTATCACACAATACTACACCACACTCCACTGTATCACTCAATACTACAGCACACGCCACTGTATCACTTAATACTATACCACACTCCACTATATCACTCAATACTACAGCACACCCACTGTATCACGCAATACTACACCACACTCCACTGTATCACGCAATACTACAGCACACGCCACTGTTATCACTCAATACTACAGCACACGCCACTGTATCACTTAATACTATACCACACTCCACTAGATCACTCAATACTACAGCACACTCCACTGTATCACTCAATACTACAGCACAGGCCACTATATCACTCAATACTACAGCACACTCCACTGTATCACTCAATACTACAGCACACTCCACTGTATCACGCAATACTACACCACACTCCACTGTATCACGCAATACTACAGCACACTTCACTGTATCACGCAATACTACAGCACACTCCACTGTATCACTCAATACTGCAGCACACGCCACTGTTATCACTCAATACTACACCACACTCCACTGTTATCACTCAATACTACAGCACACTCCACTGTATCACTCAATACTACAGCACACGCCACTGTATCACTCAATACTATACCACACTCCACTGTATCACTCAATACTACAGCACACGCCACTGTATCACTCAATACTACAGCACACGCCACTATATCACTCAATACTACAGCACACGCCACTGTATCACTCAATACTACACCACACGCCACTGTATCACACAATACTATACCACACTCCACTGTATCACGCAGTACTACACCACACTCCACTGTATCACGCAGTACTACAGCACACGCCACTGTATCACACAATACTACACCACACGCCACTGTATCACTCAATACTACAGCACACTCCACTGTATCACTCAATACTACAGCACACTCCACTGTATCACTCAATACTACAGCACACTCCACTGTATCACTCAATACTACAGCACAATTCACTGTATCACTCAATACTATACCACACTCCACTGTATCATTTAATACTACAGCACACTCCACTGTATCACTCAATACTACAGCACACTCCACTGTATCACTCAATACTACAGCACACTCCACTGTATCACTCAATACTACAGCACACTCCACTGTATCACTCAATACTACAGCACACTCCACTGTATCACTCAATACTACAGCACACTTCACTGTATCACACAATACTACACCACACGCCACTGTATCACTCAATACTACAGCACACTCCACTGTATCACTCAATACTACAGCACACTCCACTGTATCACTCAATACTACAGCACAATCCACTGTATCACTCAATACTATAACCACAATCCACTGTATCACTCAATACTATAACCACACTCCACTGTATCACTCAATACTACAGCACAGTCCACTGTATCACTCAATACTACAGCACAGTCCACTGTATCACTCAATACTACAGCACAGTCCACTGTATCACTCAATACTACAGCACAGTCCACTGTATCACTCAATACTACAGCACACTCCACTGTATCACTCAATACTACAGCACACGCCACTGTATCACTCAATACTATACCACACTCCACTGTATCACTCAATACTATACCACACTCCACTGTATCACTCAATACTATACCACACTCCACTGTATCACTCAATACTATACCACACTCCACTGTATCACTCAATACTACAGCACACTCCACTGTATCACTCAATACTACAGCACACTCCATTGTATCACTCAATACTACAGCACACTCCACTGTATCACTCAATACTACAGCACACTACACTGTATCACTTAATACTACAGCACACTCTACCACACTCCACTGTATCGCTCAATACTACAGCACAATCCACTGTATCGCTCATTACTACAGCACACTCCACTGTATCACTCAATACTACAGCACACTCCACTGTATTACTCAATACTACACCACACTCCACTTTATCACACAATACTACACCACACGCCACTGTATCACTCAACACTACAGCACACTCCACTGTATCACTCAATACTATACCACACTCCACTGTATCACTCAATACTATACCACACTCCACTGTATCACTCAATACTACAGCACACTCCACTGTATCACTCAATACTACACCACACTCCACTGTATCACTCAATACTACAGCACACTCCACTGTATCACTCAATACTACACCACACGCCACTGTATCACTCAACACTACACCACACGCCACTACACCACACTCCACTGTATTACTCAATACTACACAACACGCCACTGTATCACTCAATACTACACCACACTCCACTGTATCACTCAATACTACAGCACTCCACTGTATCACTCAATACTACAGCACTCCACTGTATCACTCAATACTACAGCACTCCACTGTATCACTCAATACTACAGCACTCCACTGTATCACTCAACACTACAGCACTCCACTGTATCACTCAACACTACACCACACTCCACTGTATCACTCAATACTACAGCACTCCACTGTATCACTCAATACTACAGCACTCCACTGTATCACTCAACACTACACCACACTCCACTACACCACACTCCACTGTATCACTCAATACTACACCACACACCACTGTATCACTCAACACTACACCACACTCCACTACACCACACACCACTGTATCACTCAATACTACACCACACACCACTGTATCACTCAATACTACACCACACTCCACTGTATCACACAATTCTACACCACACGCCACTACACTCCACACCATACTCCACTATACAACACACTACACTCCACTGTACTACACACTACACAACACACACTGCACTATACTACACACCACACTCCACTATACTACACACCACAAAAGACATTCCACTATACTACACACCACACTCCACTGTACTACACACCACACTCCACTGTACTACACACCACACTCCACTGTACTACACTCCACTGTACTACACACCACACTCCACTGTATGTCCCCTCTAGTAACAGTTTATTTGCACATATTCAGGTCATTTTGGTTTTTCTTGGTCATAAAAATACACCGAACCACAAGATGAAATGACCTTCTGAGGCGGCATAGAGCGGAGAATAGAAGGCCACGCCCCTGCAGTAGTGCTGTCTGAGACTTTCTCCATAAATCTGATGTGGCCCCGAGTCGACAGTGTGAATCAGCTGTAAACGAGGCCACAGTTTGAGAGCGATGCCTCCAAAGCCCTCGGTGACAGCAGTCTTCAGTTCGGCCCCTCGAACAGGATTCGCCTGCAGTCGCCTTTCTAGCTCCGACCTGATCCGAACATCCAGAAGAAGCCTGGAGCTGATCCGGCCCGATTCTACGTCGTCCACCAGCTCCTCCCAACGTTCCTGCAAACCCCCGGAAAACACTCGATCGCTTATTTTGCAGTCGATTGTTGCACACATTAGGATCATTAATGAATTATTCACGTATTGATAACGCGTTATAGTTTCTATGACAACCGCGGATTCACAGGGTATAGCGCAACCGTTCGACCGAAAGATCTGTTGATTTGGTTGTTGAATTCAAATGCATGATGAGATCAAAGGAAAATAGATGAATACCAACCTCCAGGAGTCTGAATGCGTCGAGCACCAGAAAGGAGAAGCTGGACTCCAGGATGCCGACGTGACGATCATTCAGGGCGAACAGCAGGTGAAGGTACAGAATGTCACGTTCATTCTGCACCTACAGAACAATTTAATGAATGATTACACACACACACACACACACACACACACACACACACACACACTAGGGATGGAAAGATACGCTGATTCGCATAAAAGTTACCGATGTGATCCATCGATTTCCAAAATTTCTATGTAGGTTGAAAGTCACATAGAATACAGATTTACATGGCAGAGGTAGAGCTGCATCTTCCTGCAGACAGACAAGGAATAGAATGTCTGGTTTTATTATACCTGTAAGACGGCTGCGGGACTCGTGCAGAGACGGTGCGTGTGTTCGGAGGAAAACGCCGTTGTCACAATTCGGAGTCCCGCCTCGGAGTAGCGCTCGGCCGATGGGTAAACCAGTCTGAAGGTCGTCTGGAGACTCGCGGTACCTGGGAAATACTTCTTCATGACATCTGCGCATACGGACACGCCCTGTAAGAAGTAGTCGCGGTCGGTTTCTTTGGTGCTCAGGAGCATCTTGGGGCACCCTGACGACCCCGAGGTCATCGTCAGGACAGGCGTCTCCGTGACGACGAGCTTTGTCTCCCCGGCTGCGACTCGCCGTATAAGCTCCTCGTAATGAGCGTACGTGGTGACCGGGTGACGCTTCCGGAATTCCGTGGAGTCTGGGAGGAATGAAATTGAAGAGGGTTCTCATTAACAGAAAAAATTCGTTTGGATGTTCCTTGTGTGCTTGTGTGTGTGAGAGAGACCTGTGATAGAACCAAAGTGATGCTCGAGTCCATAGTGGGTGTGTTTGGTGTCTCTCAGACGTCTGAGCAGCGTCTCCTCCTGCACTCTCCGTACACACAGGGTGTCTCTTTCCAGTGCGTCTCGCTGCCGTCTCCCTGTTTGACTCACGCGCCTAACGGACAGGAAGTGATGCATGACGCTGAACACACTGCACCTGTCTGCTGTCACACACGCAGCACAGAGAGCGCAGGCTATGCTCAGAGTAACAGCACAGAGAGCCAAGAATATGCCATGCTCCATTCCTGGTCCAACACACACACACACACACACACACACACACACACACACACATATGTAAAAACAGCACATGCTGAGACACATACGAGGTGGTATCAAAAAAGTTTTGAGACTAGTTTTGAAACACGCCAACAGGTGGCATCACAAGGCTGCACGCACAGTCACAAGAAGCACCAGATTTTGCAGCAACATGTGAATTGACAGCTTGGACAGAACCGTTAACGTACGTAGACACTCCTTGCAGCAGAGCACCAGAGAGAAATGTTACAAAATAAAGACTAATAATTTAATACATATTCATGGTCAAAAATATATTAAAAGTCAATGATTTGTATAGAAATGTACAAGATCAAAGGCAGTATTGTCGCAATATTTTCTTCTGGCCAATCACAATCCAGCATTCAGCAGCACTCTGACGTCAGCTCGTGGGCGGGGCTACACGTGCTACTCTGCTGTTTACCAAATTGTGGCTGCGGTTTTTTGTTTGTTTGTTTGTTTATTTTTCTGTTTGAGTCATTAATAGATATTTATTATTTTCAAATTGCGTTATTTCTACTTACCGGTTAGAAGCGCTCGTGCTGCCACCGCAGCCATTACAGCGCACGCGAGAAAAGCGCAGCAAACCGCGCGGGATAAAAGCAGCATCCCGGAAAGTTTCGTGTATAATTAATTAAAACAAAAATTAAACTATTACAACGACTTCCTTCGCAACCGCCATGGTTTTGAAAAAGAAAAAAGAAAAAGTTAACAAGCCTAGAGAGAAAACATCCGCTTTTTCTTGTTGTATATTTCCGGGTTTGACGCAACGACGTGATGACGTCATTTGGACGCCCCCGTTCCAGTCAAAATAAACGGATGCTCTTTTTTTTCTGACTTTGTTCATCTCTTTTAGACTTGTTTATTTACAAAGAAATTTTAGCAAAACGTTTTAAGTTTCATAAGAAGTAAGATTTATATAGAGAATGTGTCCTGTTTTTAAAAACATTTTACAAAATTCCAGTTACAAATGCAACTATTCAAACTCCATCCATCCATCCATCCATCCATCCATCTCTCTCTCTCTCTCTCTCTCTCTCTCTCTCTCTCTCTCGCGCTTTAGTTTTCATAAAAGAACAAAAAAACTTCAAAAACCATAATCATTAATTTAAAAAAAAGAAAGAAATTGAATTTAAAAAAATGTATGACAAACAATAAATAAATCAAAATCAATTTAGTAAATAATTAAAATTAGGAATAAATAAATGGATTAAATGCAATAAATACAAACTAATTAATAAATTAATCAATTAATTAATAAAAACAAGAAAGAAAAATAGCAACTTTCCCATTCCAGTTTTAATGACGTTCCATGATAAAAAATAAAAATAAAATGTCTGTCATTTAAAATGTGAAGCAGAAACACAGTACAAATATATACAGAACATTATAGAAATACAAAAGAGAGAAACAACAATAATAGCAGTATTCCTTCAGTTTCGCTCCTTGGGACACTCAGGATGTAACAGTGTGTCACTGAAGAAGCTGCTCAAAGATGAATCTGTTTCATACAGGGGGTGAGGGTCGTTCTCCAGCTGTACAGTGTCCAGGGGAATCCCCAGGACTCCGCTGGCCTTCTTAATCAGCTTGTTCAGTTTCTTCCAGTCTGCAGTAGAGATGCTGCTGCACCAGCAGACCACACCATAGAACACGAGGCCACCAAAGAGTCAAAAAAGTAGTGCTTCCTGCAGTCTAAACGACCTCAGTCCCCTCAGCAGAAAGTCTGTTCTGCCCTTTCTTATAAATTGCATCTGTATTATCTGTCCGGTCGTCTCTTGTTCAGATGAACACTCAGGTATTTATGAGTCCACTCTCTCATTCTCGAGGGATAAACTGGAGAATGAAGGAGGAGAGTTGTGAAATAGAAATGGGAGATGCTGCAACAGGCTGCCACCAGGGCGGCGCCATCTAGCTAACTTTTTTTTTTTTTTTTTTTTTTAAAGAGCTTCCCAAACACTGATTCTCTGTTCTTTCATTTTTTTTATTATTATTATTTCAGCGTTCTAAGCACTTTAATCTCTGATTTTTTTTGGTTTTGTCTGGAACTTAAATCCTACCTGGACACTTTTATTACCTCCAGCAATACCAAAGCCCTGAAGACTCTGAAACTGTGTCATCTATTAGAATTTTTTGCAGTGTAACTTTAGTTTCTTACCTGTGGTATTGTTTTGTAAGTTAGAAAGTTACACTTTTTTTTAAACGTGTTCTTTAACCAAAATTTAAAAAACAATGAAAAAAAACCCCATCCCTGTTCTCATTATATATCTAGATATGTTTTAATACATTCTAGGTTTTTTGTCAATATATTTTCTATCATGTTTCACTTTTTCATAGGACACCACAGTAAAAGTGAATGTTGGAGCCCCGGAACCAAAGCCGGACTGAATGCCGTCGCAAATTCAAATTCAAATTCAAATTCAAATTCTATTACCCACTTTCAAATGAGATAAAAAAAAACGCTAGGAATATGAATGGGTAAAATATTTATAAAACTTTATTACCGTCTTCTGTCTCCCAAATTACATCACATACACACTGAACCTCACAAAAAGAGCGAAGCGGAGTAAAGCGCATCAGAGTGTGAACGCGGACGTCGGGATTCGTTTTGAATGAATAGAAAAGAAATCACGAACAGATCGGCACACGGGAGCCGAACGACTCGACGGCACCGGTTTGAAATGGGAATACTGCGGCGGGTACACGTACAAATCACGAAACACGGACACTAACGAGACACGAGGCAAGTGCCGATACTCAATTATTCATACTGACCCAATTAGCCAAGTCAAATCGGTGTAATGAGTCACAGCTGACTGACTCAATTTGCACCGGGATCCAGTTCAGTGAGTCACAACTGACTGACTCAGTTATCCAGGACGAACCGATTCAATGAGTCACGGCTGACTGATTTAATTGGCCAGGGAAAACCGATTCAATGAATCACAGCTGACTGACTCCACTATTCAGTGAGTCACAGCTGACTGACTTAATTAGCCGGCTCGAACCGATCCGATGAGTCACAACGGGCTGATTCAATTAGCTGTGGCGAAGCGATTCAATGAGTCACAGCTGACTGATGCAATTGGCCAGGGAAAACCGATTCAATGAATCACAGCTGACTGACTCCACTATTCAGTGAGTCACAGCTGGCTGACTTAATTAGCCACGACGGACCGATTTAATGAGTCACAGCTGAACAATTCAAGAAAGCTGAAGCTAACTGACGAATCATCCTTGATTTATTGGGTAAGCTACACCCTAAACATTCATGAAGCTCCCCTCGACTGGTTCAGTGACCAAATCCACACCTCCTCTGTACAAAGTGTCCAAGATTCAGAAGATAAACGATTCACAACAATTCACACTTAATCAGACCAGTAAACCCGCTCATAAACTCACTGCTAACCAAAACTGAGTCAACGCCCACCAGGGGGCGGTACACTGCAATATTCGGCGTGCAGAACACTATCACTGTAGATACTTCAAAGATTGCTGCCGCTAGCGAGCGACTGTTGAGTAAACCCATGTGTCGCACACAGGAAGCTCGCCACAAAAAACAAAACCTGAGTAATTCACGTACACGTAAAAGCACAGCGCAAAAAAAAAAACACCCCAACAGCGATCCAGCGGTGTAACCGACACAAAAAGAAAAAGTGTCATATTAGCACATGCCTACTGCAGACTGCATTCTAACGTCAAACATCCAGTAATTCAACACTTTTTTCAAAATATGTGGGAGTAACTTTTTTCTTCTTATACATTTAGAACATTTATAAGTATAGAATCTTTTTGTAAATATTCTCTCTAACGTACGATCGGCACCTTTTCCTGAGTTCCTAATCTGAAGTTAGTGAAGCGAAACGGGAATCGCAGGGAGCTTGTGGAAAAATAATTTTAAAAAAATATTATAAAAAAGAAAATAATAAAATAAAAAAATAAACAGGAACGAAATTCATGCTTCCATTAAAGAAATGAGGGGAGAGAAATAGAAGAATTAGAGACATTTAAAAAAAAAAATTGAGAGAAAAATTAGAAGGTGTACAATAAAAAATATATATATATCTATATTTCTTTGTAATTATTAATAGATAAAGAGGTGTTTTCAATGAAAAATAGTAATATATATTTTAAATAAAAAAGCTTTTTTTTTTTACGGCAGCAGTGTGAATAAAGAATTAAAATCCTTAAAAAAAAAAAAAAATAATAATAATAATAATAATAATTTTAAGTTGCAAATGACTGCTGGACCTATCAGGCATGAAATACCGTACAAATAAAAAAATAAAAAAAAATAAAAAGAAATTTAAATTAAAAAAAAGGGAAATTATGGTTAGAGATAATTTTTTTAATACGACTAACATAAATGAATAATTCAATTTAACTAAAAAAATAGATTGTTATGGCAATTCAATAATATATTCAAGAATTAGCCAAATGAGCATGATTGAGTAATTCAAGAGTAATAATTCATTAAAAAATAAAAATCTGACTGAAGGTCACGCCTCCGGCTTGCTATGGCTTTTTTTTCATATGTGAAACATAAAATTATTAGCAACAAAAAAGGGTGTAATAAAAAAAAAAAGAAGAAGAAAAAAACAAACAAACAAAAAAAAAAAAACAAGCGAGGTCACGTTAAAGAAAGATTTTTTTACTCGTTTGATGATGATGATGATGATGACGTATATACGGATCAGGAGTTATTGAGTAAAAAGGCATCGCTGGGAAAAACTGAAAAGAATACACACGTCACACTATATGCTCCAAAAGTTTGTGGACACCAGACCAAGAGTTTTTTTTGAACATCCTGTTAAAGACGCCTTTAACAACCTGGCAACACCTGGTGTCCCAATACTTTTGGCCTTATAGTGTATTTATATATATATGTGTGTGTGTGTGTATTTATATATACACAGTGGGTTATGGTCCTTTATGATCAGAAACTTCCTGTTTCGGGCACTTCGTAGGTTTAGGGCTGGGGGACGACACCAAAAAACAAAAAAGAAGCGTCGGATCCACCGGACATCACGTCTTAACTAAGGCACGGGAAGAGAGAGGCATCCTGCAGTAAAGCGAACACTATTTAAGCTAATCGTCGCTGTAGCGTTGGCTAGCGTTTAGCGAACTCGCATCGATTCCAGACGATCGCTTCCTGTGGATCGGCTGATCTGAGGTTCGTTTTGCTTGTTCTAAAGAACGAGTCATTTTCTGATGATAAGCGGAAAAAAAAATTTGTAAACGTTTGTTATAAATTTGAGGATTGCGATTTCAGCTTCACGAGGGTTTTTTTTTTTTTTTTGGGGGGGGGGGGGGGGTTATGTGGAATAACAGCTTCATTAAACCTTCTGGCTTCGCTCTGAGAAGTTCGTATGGATCACCATGTGCGAAAAGACAGCGGGAGGACATGGGGGTCTGGTGCATCTTCTGCTCGACACTTATTGCGGGACCCCGAAACATTCTAATTAGCGCTAAATCAGAAATGGGGTTCTGATTTACTTCCGGTTTGTGCTGATGTTCTGAAATATTGTGTGCATCGGTCGTATTTGGTATCGTGAGAGTCGGATTACTACGCCGTTTGTTTTTTTTTTTTTTGGGAAATTCTTGCTATGAAGGGAAAAAAACTCATAACCCGAGTTCCTGAAGAAAAAGAAAAAAATGTAGCCAACAAGCTAATATTAGCTATTCAGTGATCCACTATTGTTCAATTCTCGTACCGGTCCCATCGCGTTCCCGCTGATCTTCTCGTTTCTCAACCGATCACAATTTCCTATTAGCTTTCAGTAACTAATCGCCTAAGCCTGGGTCCAAAACGTTAGCATTAGCATTGTCTGCTGGTTAGTTCACCGTTACTCACATATACGTTTCTTTATATTTGGATATTTAGTATAAAAAGTTTTTTTCCCCTCGTAATTCCTCTCTCCGCACGTCTTTAAATCCAGGTTAGTCGGCGAGCAGGAGTGACGCCGCGCGTCGTCATGCGGAGAACGTTGCGAAATAAGGCGGTAGCGAGCTGATGTTCACATTTGTTGAAAAAAACATAAAAAAAAAAAAAAAAAAAGCACAACAACAACAACACTGGTGGGAAAAGTGAAAAATGCAACCCCCAGGGGTCACTCTGTGTAGTTCAAAGGTCACGACTGCTGCCCGCTCCATTGCGCCTCTGTAGGCTGGCTGAGGAACTCCTCCACCTGCCTGGCCATGTCCATCGTTTCGTCCAGATCGAAATCGCCGCTCTCGTCGAGCATCGGGTCGCCGCTACGCACAGAAACGAGGGGGTCGCGGTAAAAAGTGAAAAAGAACATAAAGTCCGGGTTGAAAACTGATTAGCGAAGTGTACCTACATGGAGGGGTAGATGGCGAAACCGCCCGGCTGAGTGATGCTGGGGGAGGAGTCCATGAAGGCGGGGTTTCCGGGAGACTGCTCTGGATTGGACGAGGCGAAGCTACACGAGGGGCGGAGCAAAATATTTCACCGTGTTTAATCGGGACAAGCGGAATTCCACGTGGAAGTAAAAAGGTATGAAAATACTCACTCTACTTTGACCACCTGTTTGATCTCTGGTTTGACGTAACCGTCTCCTACGGCTTTAGCTGTGGAAAATAATCCCACACACACACACACACACACACACACACACACACACACACACACACACAGTCAGTACTAGTCTAGCTTGTCTAGGAGAGAAGCTACGATGTGATCGCAGGAGTGTACGGTTTTGGTATAGTGTGTGTGTGTGTGTGTGTGTGTGTGGCGTACAGTTGGGGGGCGTGCAGTAGCGGGAGAACACCTCGTCTTTGGGCTGGTTGGGGTAAAGGAACAGCAGGTGGTTCAAGTCGCTGATGCGGTCAGCCAGAGAGCGGATGGAGAAATCCTTAGTGGTGAAGGGCATCAGGTTCCACACCATTCGCTCTCCTGGAACAGCACACACACACACACACACACAAACACACACGCACACACACTGAATGAGATATTTACTAATTAAGAAAAACATTTTTGTGTCTGTGAGTGTGTGTGTGTGTGTGTGTGTGTGTGTGTGTGTGTGTATATATACAGTATATATTTATATTCTACTGTACATCCATAGTAGCGAATGTGTCTCGTGTTTGATTGACGGATCTGCTGATCTCATAAGCGTTTATATAATAAATGTGATTAAGTACCAGCTTTGTTGGGGTTTTCCGCTACCCAGGCGATGGTGATCCCTCCGATCTCCGAGTCGCTGAAGCGCAGCAGGAAGGTGCCGTTTGGTTTGGAGAGCAGCATGTCCTGTGCCTGCTGTTTGTTCAGGAAACCTAGGATCGCCCTAAAACACACACACACACACACACACACACACACACACATACACACACACACACACACACACACACACTCACGTCTATCCGTGATGCTTATCCCGCATTACTGTGTTAAACACCGCGGAACATTTGAAGGTTACCCGTCGTTCCAGTGAGCCTTCAGGTGTTTCTTCATCAGCTCTATGACTCCATCAAACCACTGCCAGAAGGTGAAGCTCCTTCCTGGTAAACTCTCCTGCACAACACACAGCCTGTCAATCAATAACATCCGGCACGTGCGGGGGCGTAGCCTAGCGTAGCTTAGCGAGCGCTCCTACCCGGTTGAACTGGGACCAGGTCATGGTCATGTTGCGATAGTCCTCAGGGTTGTTGCTGGAGCTGCTGAAAGCTTTCTGAGCGAGGAACACCAGGTTCTCCTCCGATAACCCGCGCTCGCTCTGCACCTCCGACTTGTATTTCATGTTCAGAGCCTCGCACAGCTGCGGCCACGACACCTTATCAGGCACCACGAAGGGGACGCGACCCTGCAGGGGGACACGCCGGCAACGTCAACGTCAAGCTCACGCTTTTTTGATTTACGTTGCGGAGATACCGAGGTGCGGAAATCAAACGTTACCGGCTCGGAGAAGGCGTTGTCCCACAGCACCGTCGCCGTGGCGTTGTTGTCTTGACTTCCGTGTACGATGACCACGACGGGCAGCGATAACGTCTGCGATTAGCAAGAAAAATGCACGTTTTTGAACGACATTCGTATTAATAGTTGTCAATTAAATACAACATTGACATGTTGGTGTTTCATTATTTTTGTTTAATTACACACACACACACACACACACACACACACACACACACACACACACACACACAATTTTTCCCTTAAATACATTATATATATATATATATTAAAAAAAAAATTAAGCATTTAATACATTTTGTGGAAAATATTATAAAAAATTATTATACATTTTAATTATAATTTTTTTATGTTATCATTTTAAATATTAATATGGAAATTGTTTAATTATTGCCATTTAAAAGTTGAATAAAAAAAAATATATATATTTATATAAATAAAACATTTTTAAATTATTATTATTCAATACAAATAAATAAAATGGTTCATTTATTTAAAAAGTATATTTAAATTAATTTAATAATTTTTTTATTTAATAATTTTTCAAATAAACCAATCAATAAAAAAACAAAACAAAAAAAAATTTTTTGCATGTATTTGATGTTTTTAATTCTTTTTAATAAGAATAATTTCTTAGTTCAAAACGAATAAAAAACGAGAGGTGACATGTGACCTTGACATGGAACATCAGCTCGTTTCCCCCGACGCTGAACTGAGACTCGAACAGGACG
>NC_139585.1:29465091-29470091 GCF_946808225.1 Silurus aristotelis
CTAGGTAGTGCACTAGACGGGGTATAGAATGGACACTAAACACTAGGTAGTGCACTAGATGGGGTAAAGAATGGACACTAAACACTAGGTAGTGCACTAGACGGGGTATAGAATGGACACTAAACAATAGGTAGTGCACTAGACAAAGTATAGAATGGACACTAACCATGGTAATGGACTAGACAAAGTAACACTAGGTAGTGCACTAGACGGGGTAGAGAATGGACACTAAACACTAGGTAGTGCACTAGACGGGGTATAGAATGGAGACTAAACACTAGGTAGTGCACTCGACAAAGTATAGAATGGACACTAAACACTAGGTAGTGGACTAGACGGGGTAGAGAATGGACACTAAACACTGGGTAGTGGACTAGACAGGGTATAGAATGGACACTAAACACTAGGCAGTGCACTAGACGGGTATAGAATGGACACCAAACACTAGTCAGTGCACTAGACGGGGTATAGAATGGACACTAAACACTAGGTAGTGCACTAGACGGGGTATGGAATGGACACTAAACACTAGGTAGTGCACTAGACAAAGTATAGAATGGACACTAAACACTAGGTAGTGCACTAGACGGGGTATAGAATGGACACTAAACAATAGGTAGTGCACTAGACAAAGTATAGAATGGACACTAAACACTAGGTAGTGGACTAGACAAAGTAACACTAGGTAGTGCACTAGACGGGGTATAGAATGGACACTAAACACTAGGTAGTGCACTAGACATGGTGTAGAATGGAGACTAAACACTAGGTAGTGCACTAGACGGGGTATAGAATGGACACTAAACACTAGTCAGTGCACTAGACGGGGTATAGAATGGACACTAAACACTAGTCAGTGCACTAGACGGGGTATAGAATGGACACTAAACACTAGGTAGTGCACTAGACGTGGTATAGAATGGAGACTAAACAATAGGTAGTGCACTAGACAAAGTATAGAATGGACACTAAACACTAGTCAGTGCACTAGACAGGGTATAGAATGGACACTTAACACTAGGTAGTGCACTAGACGGGGTAAAGAATGGACACTAAACACTAGGTAGTGCACTAGACGGGGTATAGAATGAACACTAAACACTAGGTAGTGCACTCGACAAAGTATCGAATGGACACTAAACACTAGGTAATGGACTAGACAAAGTAACACTAGGTAGTGCACTAGACGGGGTATAGAATGGACACTAAACACTAGGTAGTGCACTAGACGGGGTATAGAATGGAGACTAAACACTAGGTAGTGCACTCGACAAAGTATAGAATGGACACTAAACACTAGGTAGTGCACTAGACGGGGTATAGAATGGACACTAAACACTAGGTAGTGCACTAGACAAAGTATAGAATGGAGACTAAACACTAGGTAGTGCACTAGACGGGGTATAGAATGGACACTAAACACTAGGTAGTGCACTAGACGGGGTATAGTATGGACACTAAACACTAGGTAGTGCACTAGACAGTGTATAGAATGGAGACTAAACACTAGGTAGTGCACTAGACGGGGTAGAGAATGGACACTAAACACTAGGTAGTGCACTAGACGGGGTATAGAATGGAGACTAAACACTAGGGTATAGAATGGACACTAAACACTAGGTAGTGCACTAGACGGGGTATAGAATGGAGACTAAACACTAGGGTATAGAATGGACACTAAACACTAGGTAGTGCACTAGACGGGGTATAGAATGGAGACTAAACACTAGGTAGTGCACTAGACGGGGTATAGAATGGACACTAAACACTAGTCAGTGCACTAGACGGGGTATAGAATGGACACTAAACACTAGTCAGTGCACTAGACGGGGTATAGAATGGACACTAAACACTAGGTAGTGCACTAGACGTGGTATAGAATGGAGACTAAACAATAGGTAGTGCACTAGACAAAGTATAGAATGGACACTAAACACTAGTCAGTGCACTAGACAGGGTATAGAATGGACACTTAACACTAGGTAGTGCACTAGACGGGTAAAGAATGGACACTAAACACTAGGTAGTGCACTAGACGGGGTATAGAATGAACACTAAACACTAGGTAGTGCACTCGACAAAGTATCGAATGGACACTAAACACTAGGTAGTGGACTAGACAAAGTAACACTAGGTAGTGCACTAGACGGGGTATAGAATGGACACTAAACACTAGGTAGTGCACTAGACGGGGTATAGAATGGAGACTAAACACTAGGTAGTGCACTCGACAAAGTATAGAATGGACACTAAACACTAGGTAGTGCACTAGACGGGGTATAGAATGGACACTAAACACTAGGTAGTGCACTAGACAAAGTATAGAATGGAGACTAAACACTAGGTAGTGCACTAGACGGGGTATAGAATGGACACTAAACACTAGGTAGTGCACTAGACGGGGTATAGTATGGACACTAAACACTAGGTAGTGCACTAGACAGTGTATAGAATGGAGACTAAACACTAGGTAGTGCACTAGACGGGGTAGAGAATGGACACTAAACACTAGGTAGTGCACTAGACGGGGTATAGAATGGAGACTAAACACTAGGGTATAGAATGGACACTAAACACTAGGTAGTGCACTAGACGGGGTATAGAATGGAGACTAAACACTAGGGTATAGAATGGACACTAAACACTAGGTAGTGCACTAGACGGGGTATAGAATGGAGACTAAACACTAGGTAGTGCACTAGACGGGGTATAGAATGGAGACTAAACACTAGGGTATAGAATGGACACTAAACACTAGGTAGTGCACTAGACAGGGTATAGAATGGACACTAAACACTAGGTAGTGCACTAGAGAGGGTATAGAATGAACACTAAACACTAGGTAGTGCACTAGAGAGGGTATAGAATGAACACTAAACACTAGGTAGTGCACTAGACAGGGTACAGAATGGACACTAGGTAATGACCTTTACCGGAAGTGACGCAAAATTATTAATCAACGAACAGCAGTGTTAGCCAAAGCAGCTTAGCAAAAGAGTCGCAGTTGCCATACGACGCTAAGTTGCGTTAGCTTAGCCTAGCTTGTGTTAGCTAATAGGGGAACTTTTGGGGCGAATGAAACTTTTAGGGCCTGTTGAAAGTTGTTTTCAGCGCGACATGAAAACACGTGGCGCGTGACGTCATTTCACGGTGAAATAACGTCACGTTTGGTGAACACGTTTCATGCGCGAGGAGAGGCGTTACCTGGCTAGGCTAGGCTAGGCTAAGCTAAGCAGATAGAAAAGCGCTGCGCGGTTTAAAAGTGAGCCAAACTGTTGCGCTTTCTGTAAAGCAGGCGCAGCGGAAGAAGAGGAAACGGGGGAGTTTCGTGCAGAAGACTCACCGGTTTGCAGCGTCTCGATGCCGTTCAGCGCGCCGTCAGTCCATTAATGAAGATCAGACTGACATCCAGGCAGAAATGTGCCATGAAAAGCAGGAGTTAAAGTTTAGCAGGTTTCCGGAACGGCCGTGTTTGTGTGGGCGGAATATCGCGGCTTGTAATACCGACGTTTGCCTGCAGATGCCGCCAGATCTACACCAATTACACGTCCTTCTAACGCTTGTACATTCCAACCTCGTTTCTCACATAATGATGGATACATGTGATGTAACAGTAAAATGTGCTGGTCGACTAAGAGCTACCTCTCCTGCAGTGGATAAATGTATTCGAATAACAAGCGATTTACGTAAATGCTACTCATAGTTACATATTTCAACAGCTACCTGTTCAGAGGGGAACCAGCGAATGAGGCAGAAAGTATTTCTTTGGAAGAACAACAAGAAGAAAAGACTTTGCTTAGACCAAGAAACATAAGGAATAGACATTCGATTAGAGATATGTCTGTTATGTTAAAGCTGTTTGTCCAAGAAGGATAGAGATAGAGTGCTGCATCAGGTGGCCTGGCCCCCGCAATCCAGTTGAGATTTGGATGAGTTGGACCAAAGAGGGAAGGAAATGCAGCCAACCAGTACTTGACACCTATGCGGGGTGTATTAGAAAATTCACGGTTCAGTTCTAATTCGTTACAGTTCAAGGGAAGGAACGCAAAAAAAACTAATATTGCTTTTCCTTTTTTACATTTTATTTCATTTATTGTTAACTTTTGTGAATATCAGCAGTTTGCACTTTTCTATTACATTGATTCAATTTAGTAATCAATTAATTGAGCACAATTTTAATTGATTAAATAAAATGAATAAATGTTAAATTTAATAGTTTACATTAGTTAGACCCCATTTGGGTAATACAGATGTGTGTGTGTGCGTTTTTTTTTTTATTTGAAATAAAGTTTTCTGAAGATATGTTCTACTTCATTTTTTTACTTATTTCAGCATACTTGAACAAATGTCTGCATTAAAAAAAAAAACATTTATTTATTCATTCAATTCCTTCCTTCCATCCTTCATTCAATCACTCAATCCATATGCAGATTTTGCAGCAGGTGCCATTGAGCATCGCACTTATTTAATTTTTTTTGCTTTTGTAATTCCCTCCACTTTTCTGGGAAGTTTTTGGAGTGATGAAGGTGATGAAGGTGAGGAGGCCTGGGGGAGCAGCCAGTGTCCCAATTCAGGTGTTCAGTGGGGACGAAATCAAAGCCCTATAGCAGGAGATCTTTCACTACAAACCATGCAAAGCAGATGTTCATGCAGCTGTATTAGTGCACAATATCATTGCCATGCTGGAACAGGTTTGGGTTTCCAAGTTCGTCAACGCAAAATTGAATTTGACCGCATCCAAAGACAATCGTGTGCCTCCAGGTTTGTGGTATCAGTGTGGAGAAGAACCACATATGGAAGGAAACTTTAAAAATAACAAATAACTTCCATGTCCTATCGATTTTTCTGTGCATACTGTCTTACTAATAAGTGTGTAAAGAAGCAGTAAAAAACGTGATTAAAAGTGCGCACTATATAGTATGGAAGTACTCCAACGCGTCACAGGTCCCACGTCACAGACCCCTCACGTGTAAAGAGATTCCTGCGGGTGGATGAGAAGA
>NC_139585.1:29475091-29480091 GCF_946808225.1 Silurus aristotelis
GGCGGGTGGAGGATCCAGACTTTTCTTCAGGTTAGTTTTTACACAAACACACACACACACACACACACACACACACACACACACACACTCGCACTCGGTTTACACAGTAAAGCGACAAGGATGTAAAACATTACTGCACACAAACTGCGTTTTGCAGGTTATCGTTCAAACTAGAACATCCGATTGGTCAAACATTCTTTTCTTTCTAGGTCAGAGATCGTCCTGTGTATTGATTTAATAACGAATCCTTGCTTGAGGACCTCTGACTCTACTGTATCTTCTCAGTGTTCATTTCTGTATGTGTTTCTGTAGATCTGGGATGTTTGTGGTGGGTCCCGATTCGGCCGGAGCTCATCCTGGTCCGGCTTGTTATCGAAAAGGTCAATGAACCAAATTTTTCTTCTCCTTCTTTTCTCTTATTTCTCTGGAGGTCTGGTTCTTTCTGAAATATTTCTCCATGTGTCTCCTTTTCTATGTTCTTTCTTGTTTCATTATTTTGCTAAAAGTTTGGATTGGAGCTTGCTGGACATTTCGAAAGCAGTTTCTTTCATTTGAAGCAGAGTTGTTTTGGTCTGGGTTTTATATAAGTCTAGACGGGACTGAAGCAAATCCCAAAGCTCTGATGAGACTAAAATTGGGTTGATCTCCATGATCAAGACCAACACCAACATCTCCAAGAATGTTTATACAAAATTCAAAATTAAGTCTACCGAAACTAGACAGGAACAAATACCAGGACTAAACCAAGCTGAAAAACGTACCTCCTAAGACACACACATGTTTTGAGTAGAAAGAAGACCCTCACGATACACTTTTAGACTTAATCTTGATCTGTCCATAAGAATAGATGCCCAAAACCAAGACCAGTCCAGCAAGACCCAGATCATAAGACTCTAACCAAAACTAAAAACAGGCACAGTTTTCTAGATCACACCAAAACCAGTTTCTCAAGACCCAGAATAAAACCCCGAACTGTTCCCAAACTAGTCCCACAAAATCAAAAAATATAGCAGGACCCAAAACAAGACCAGTCCCCACAGGATCCAAAATAAACAAATGACCAGTCAAGAAAAACCTATAAGAAGACTATCAACCAAATGCTATAAATGTAACCGAAACATGCTCAAAGATCAGCATCAAGACTTTCTAACGAGTCCATCTCAACCAAAAACATGATCAAGACCCATCTTTCAAAACTAGACCGTCAAAGAGCCAAAATGTGACCATGACCCGTCCCCTCCAAACCAAAATTAAAAAAATAATCCTTCAAAATCCGAACAAACCCAAGACCAAGGACTAATGTTCCAAGACTAGGTCCCCTCAACCAGACCCCCAGACCACTCTCTCCAGACTATGTTTATGAGATTATCTTGAATTTAGCTCTGTACTGCAGTAATTTAAAGAAAGTATAATCTTTTGCCTTACAGGAGGTCCTCTCACAGTTACAGATGCTAATTTAGCTCTTGGTCGTCTTCTCCCTTCGTTTTTCCCTCACATTTTCGGCCCTGGAGAGAACGAGCCTCTCTCCACAGATGAAACCATGAGGAATTTTCAGAAGCTCACCGAAGAGATCAACCACTTTCTTTCTACCGGCCAATCGCTATGCGATGGCGACGGTGACGCAAACAGCGGCGCGTCGAAAAGCAGCCGATCAGAAATGAGCGTGGAGGAGGTCGCTATGGGATTCGTCAGAGTTGCGAATGAGGCGATGTGTCGGCCAATCAGAGCACTGACTCAGGTAAAAAATATTTCTCAAACTGTGTTTGGAAAATTGAGATTTGTCACACTCTCTAGTCGAAAGTTCGAAGTCTGTTTGTTCTATGCCCCACAAGCTCCCCCTGGTGGAGAGGATTTTTTTAACGACAGCTGATTGATTTTCTTTGCAGGCTAAGGGCCACGATACGTCTCAGCACGCGCTGGCATGTTTTGGAGGCGCAGGAGGGCAACACGCTTGTGCCATTGCACGAACGCTAGGCATGAAATCCGTCTATATACATAAGTATGATCTGAGAAATGAGATTGATGGTTCTAAAAACCTTTTGGAAATATCGACAGTCATATCACACCCCGTCTTTCTCTCTTTCGTTCTGTAGGTACAGTGGTGTGTTATCAGCGTATGGTTTGGCTCTAGCCGATGTGGTTGTGGAGGGCCAGGAGCCGTGTTCTCTGCAGTACAACACAGACTCGTACTCGGAGCTCGACGGCCGAATCCAGAACCTCTCACAGCGCAGCCACGATACACTGCGCAAACGTGGATTCAATAGGTATTGCAGTATATAGTGTGTGTGTGTGTGTGTGTGTGTGTGTGTGCAATGTTGGAAGGTATTACTAGGTAATGGGTAATGATTTGACAACAACTTCTGTCAGAGTTTGTCATTTGTGTGTACAGTCTTTGGTCTTGGATTTTGTGGGTTTAATGTTTAGTGAAAGTTGCTCATGGTGGCGAAACCTGCAGTGTTTTCATTCTGTGATATTTGTACAGTAATTGAAGTTGTAATCAGCACCATGTTGGACAGTTCTCAGATCAGTATGGAGGTTTTCCTGCACATGCGTTATGAGGGAACAGACTGCGCTCTTATGATCAGCGCCAGTGAAGCTCCAGCTCACGCTCAGTCCTGCTGCTCCGGAGATTTCCGTACCGCCTTCACCACACGGTACCACACCACTGTACCACACACTACTTTACCACACTGCTGTACTGCACCACTGTACCACACCACTGTACCACACCCTGCTGTACCACACTACATTACCACACTGCTGTACCACACTACTGTACCACACTACTGTACCACACACTACTGTACCACACTACTTTACCACACTACATAACCACACACTGCTGTACCACACACTACTGTACCACACTACATTACCACACTACATTACCACACCCTGCTGTGCCACACACTACTGTACCACACACTACTGTACCACACACTACTGTACCACACACTGCTGTACCACACTACTGTACCACACCCTGCTGTACTGCACCACTGTACCACACTACTTTACCACACCATGCTGTACCACACCATGCTGTACCACACTACTTTACCACACTACATTACCACACACTGCTGTACCACACACTACTGTACCACACCATGCTGTACCACACTGCTGTACCACACCCTGCTGTGCCACACACTACTGTACCACACACTACTGTACCACACACTGCTGTACTGTACCACACACTGCTGTACCACACTGCTGTACCACACCCTGCTGTACTGCACCACTGTACCACACTACTGTACCACACACCACTGTACCACACTACTGTTCCACATCTTGCTGTACCACACCCTGCTGTACCACACCACCATACCTCACCCAGCTGTACCTCACCCAGCTGTACCACACCCAGCTGTACCACACCCTGCTATACCACACTACTGCACCACACACTACTGCACCACACACTGCTGTACCACACTACTGTATCATAGTACTGTACCACACCCTGCTGTACCACACTTTGCTGTACCACACCCTGCTGTACCACACAACTGTACCACACTCTGAACCACACCCTGCTGTACCACACCCTAAACCACACCCTGCTGTACCACACTACTAAACCACACCCTGAACCAAACCCTGAACCACACCCTGAACCAAACCCTGTTATACCAAACAAAGTTGAATCCTTTTGATCTAAGACCATAAAGACCTAAAACACCAGGATTAAGAACAGAGACCTTTTACTTAAAACCAGAACCTCAACAAAGACCTGTCTATCAGTACCCACAATATGACCAGGACCTGTCTCTAAAGACCAAGAACAAGCCCCCAATCCAGAGACAAGAGTCCTAAATCTCAGAAGAACAATCTTTCACATTTTTTTAATAAATTATTTTATAAACAGCTACATGAAGGAGTTTGGCTTCACCATCACTGACAGACCCATAACCGTGGATGACATCCGAGTTCGCGGATCAGGAAAATCTGGAATCAGGACAACATCCGCAACTCGGGCAGGAAGCCACCCTTCAAAACCAGTACAGGTGAGAAAAATATGAAGCTTAGAAGTGCTAATAAGGTTTTTTCGAGCTTCATGAGGTTTTCCTCACACAGGTGACCAAGTGTTACTTTGAGGACCAGTATCTGGACACAGGTGTGTTCCTGTGGGAGGATCTATCATGTGACCAGAGCATCGATGGACCGGCGATCATCATCGACAAGAACAGGTGTGTTTAAACCTCTTCTGTGTAGGGTTGCGAAATTCCAGGAATGTTCATGACTGGAACATTTCCATGGGCGAGTGTTCACAGTAATCAGATGATCACATTCATTTATGCTTAAAACGTTCTACAGCGCCGTTCTTACAGATGATGGATTTAACAGAGCAATTGTTTATTTTTTTTCAGCACCATCCTGGTGGAACCGGGCTGCTCGGCCCGTCTGACCACTACCGGAGACGTGTGTATCGCCGTGGGAACAGACAGAAGGTGTGCACTGGGGACGGAACTGAATGCGGTGCAGCTGTCCATCTTCTCACATCGCTTCATGAGCATCGCAGGTGAGAAGAGAAGCTTTCACTGTAAATGTAGTATATTGTGTGGTGATGTTATGGTTAATTCTTGCTCTCAAACACACACACACACACACACACACACACAGAGCAGATGGGCCGAGTGCTACAGAGGACCTCTATCTCCACCAATATTAAGGAGAGGCTGGATTTCTCCTGCGCTGTGTTTGGACCTGATGGAGGCCTGGTGTCGAACGCTCCTCACATTCCTGTTCACCTGGGAGCCATGCAGGAGACTGTACAGTACCAGGTGCGTGTATACACACACACACTCTCTCTCTCACACACACACACACACACACACACGCACACACACATTTACACACACACACACACACACACATGACACACATTTACTCACACATATATACACATACACACACCTACAAACACACATTTACTTACACATACACACCTACACAATCACACATATTCACTCACACACACACACACACAC
>NC_139585.1:29482591-29502408 GCF_946808225.1 Silurus aristotelis
TCTCTTCAGAGATGAAGTGGTTCTGTCAGTGCTGACGGAGAGACGGTCAACACGGCCATACGGTCTGCATGGTAATCACCTGCCTCGTTAATCACCTGCCTCGTCTACCTCAATAATCACCTGCCCAGTTAATTACCTGCCTTATCTACCTCAATAATCACCTGCCTTATCTACCTCAATTATCACCTGCCTCATTAATCACCTGCCTCGTCTACCTCAATTATCACCTGCCTCATCTACCTCAATTATCACCTGCCTTGTTAATCACCTGCCTCGTCTACCTCAATTATCACCTGCCTTGTTAATCACCTGCCTCATCTACCTCATTTATCACCTGCCTTGTTAATCACCTGCCTCGTCTACCTCAATTATCACCTGCCTCGTCTACCTCATTAATCACCTGCCTCGTTAATCGCAATCTCATAATCACCTGCCTCGTTATTCATCTGCCTCGTTTTTACATGAATACCTGCCTAGTTAATCACCTGCCATGTTAATCACCTGTCTTATTAATCACTTGCCTCAAAAATCACCTGCCTCATCTACCGTAATCACCAATCTAATAGTCACCTGCCTCTTTAATCACCTGCCTCATCTGCCTCTTTAATTACCAACCTCAGTCAACATCTGCCTCGGTCAACACATGCATTATTAATCACCACCCTCATTAAATACCTGCCTTCTTAAACACGATCCTGTGGTGTGTTTACTGGTGTAGATTTTTTACCTCCGTGTGTGTGTGTGTGTGTGTGTGTGTGTTTAGGAGGAGAGAGTGGAACAGCTGGACTGAATCTGTTACAGCGAGCTGATGGACGAGTGTTAAACCTGGGAGCAAAGACCTCCGTCAGCCTGCAGCCTGGGGTATGACTGTGTGTGTGTGTGTGTGTGTGTGTGTGTGTGTGTGGGGGGGGGTAAGTAGGAATACCCACATGCATTCCTGAGCTCACTCTTTTTTTTTTACTCCCCCTACAGGACAGGTTTATTCTTCACACCCCCGGAGGAGGAGGTTACGGTATAGCGGGGGAGGAGGAGGAGAAGGAGGAAGGGAAGCAGCACTCGTCCTCTGAGCGGCGCTGTTTAACCCGAGTGTTTGCTGAGAGAGGGAGTGTGTACGACTATCAGCGAACTCAGGAGAGTGTCTGAGCATAAAGCTAGGAAATTCCGAGTTGATTGAATGCAGCTAAAACAGTAATGACTGAACTTGTGCTTATACTCCGTCTGTGGTTACCTGATCTGCATCGCCTACCTGATTTGTGCATGTTTAAATACACGTCTTATCACGTCCATGTTCTTGAGGACCAGGCGTTGTTATAAACCGCGTTGGTTATCGGATCGTTGGTCGTTTTTATACGTTGTAATTACAATATATAATTATAATAACGGAGAGTAGTTTTATGTTTTTAAAACATTTTGCCTTTTACGACCTTTTTCTTATTGTGCAGTTTAGTGTTGTAACAACTTTTATGTAGCGATAAAGCATTAACGTGTTAGTTTGCAGAATTGTCGCCACACCAAACAAATCTTCTACTCTCCGATATTGTCTTGAAACACTCACAGCGCCACCTGTAGAGCAGGAGCAGGAGCAGATGTACATGATGTAACTATAAATGAATTAAAAAAAAAAGTTCAATACTGTTACTTTCTGTCTCTTCAAACCTCAATAAAATCTTTTCTGGTTATTAATAATAATATGTTAATGCTTATTTAAAGAACCTTATCGTTCAAAAAGAATTCAGCGAAAATGACACAGAACTTGTAGAAACTCGAATAACGAAATTACCTAATGTTTAATTAAATTAACTAAAACATAATAGTAAATGAATGATACATATAAAAAAATTTAAAAAGTAAGATTATTTAAAATAGAATGAAGCAAATTTATTCTGTTTTAAATCTTAGAAAAAGAATTATGCAAAGTGTATCCCTTTTTTTTAAATAAAAAATATAGTAGAAATAAGGTTTTCCTTTTTTTCTTTTACTTTCACTGTGTTTTAAAAATGAAACACAATAGATTTTATTACAATTAATGTGATTATATTGTTATTAACAATGCAGACTCTTTCAAGAAATTAATTTCAATGTAAACATTTTTAGATCATATTTCTGGTCTTTTCTGCACTGATCTCTATGTGGGTTTGCATGGAAAAAGTGTGTGTGTGTGTGTGTGTGTGTGTGTGTGTGTGTGTGTGTGTGTGTGTGTGTGTGTTCAGGCCAGTGAAGAACACCAGAGCGCTGAAGCTTTACGGATTCCTGTGTGTGATAAGAACAGCGGGGGGTTCGACCTAACGCTCATCATTAGCACAGATCAGCACCACGTGAATAAATGACGGGTTTGTGATCCGAATCGGAGTTTTATTATCGACAGACACAAGTCTGAAATTCCTCCTGCTCGGGTTCATGCTGCTGATCTTACTATCAAACTAAATCTGTGTTTTTTATTTATTTGGAAAAATATATTGTGAGTTTGCCTAAAAAAATTATTTGCATTATTATATTGTGCATTTATTATTAATGAATTTTTGATTTTTATTTAACCACATTAGTTTCTCAATTTTTTTTTTTATTTTGTTTTAGAAAATAAAAAAGATTTTTGATTGTATTATTAATTTTATTTTGGTAACATATCTGTGATTATATATATATATATATATATATATATATATATATATATATTTAAAAAAAAGAAATTCTTTATATTTACATGAAAATAAAGAAAATATATTTTTAAAAAATATATTTTTAAAAATGATATTAAATAGAAAATATTGTAAATTGTAATTATTGTACTATTTACATAAAAATATAGTAATTTTTGTATTAATTAACAATAATTTCTTTGTAAATTTATTTGAGGAAGCAATTTTTTTATTCATTTGTATAATATTCTTTAATATACATTTATTTATTTTGTAAAAAATGATCAATTTATCTAATTACTGTTTGGAAACACATTTGTTTAGTCCGAACAAATATATACATTTATTTTCATTGTAAAAAAAATCCTCAGTCAGTATGAAGAACAGCTTTACACACTCGTGGAGGAAGAGGTACACGCTGGAGAGAAGGGGAATGAAAGTCAGTAGGAGTGAGACAGAGTACATGTGTGTGAATGAGAGGGAGGGCAGTGGAGGGGTGCGGTTGCAGGAAGAAGAGGTGGAGAAGGTGGAGGAGTTCAGGTACCTGGGGTCAACAGTGCAAAGTAATGGAGAGTGTGTTAGAGAAGTAAAGAAAAGAGTGCAGGCAGGGTGGAGTGGGTGGAGAAGAGTGATAGCAGGAGTGATTTGTGATAGTAGAGTATCTGTGGGAGTAAAAGGGAAAGTTTATAGGACTGTGGTGAGACCTGAGATGTTGTATGGATTAGAGACAGTGGCATTGAGTAACACAGAGCTGAAGATGTTGAGATGTTCGTTGGGAGTGATGACGATGGACAGGATTAGAAATAAGATCATTAGAGGGACAGCGCATGTAGGACGTTTTGGAGACAAGGTGAGGGAGGCGAGATTGAGATGGTTTGGACATGTGCAGAGGAGGGACATGGGGTATATCAGTAGGAGAATGCTGAGGATGGAGACACCAGAAAGTGTTTTTGCGTTGTTATAAATGACAAAACAAAAGATCATTTTAGATTAACCTCGACCTCAGAAGGTTGCTTTGAGGTCACCCTACAGAAGCAAAGTAGGGATTCTGATGTTGTGGACGGTTATCACACTGGGACGTATCGAATCGGAATCAAATCACATCGGAAAAGTCCTTCGTCGCATTCAGCCTTTTTACTGTGACGCTCTGCAAGGTGAGGTTTATCTGTGAAGAAGTGCAGGGCCGGGAGGAAATAGGACTAAGGGGTGTAAAACAGAGAGACACAGCAGGAGGTGCAGTGAGACACGGCAGAAGGAAGACAGATCACACATCAAAGACTTTGAACCATATTAGCATTTTCAGAGATTACAGTAATGCACTACTCGATATATTCTTCCCGGTTTAGAGATTTGCTATCGGCTTGCTATTAAAACCTTTTATTACACTTTATGGTGTGGAAGTAGTTGCTTGATAGAAGACTATTGTGCTATCTACCCTACAGAACGTGCTTTTACACCCTATCTAGGGTGTAAAAGCACGTTCTGTAGGGTAGATAGCACAATAGTTAGCATGTGGAGACTAGTAATGGTAAACACAAACATTTAAAGCACTAGTTAGGATGTAGAGACCAGTAATGGTGCCCTATTGGACATATAGTGCACTAGTTATAGCATAGAGACCAGTAATGGTGCCCTATTGGACATATAGTGCACTAGTTAGGATGTAGAGACCAGTAATGGTGCCCTATTGGACATATAGTGCACTAGTTAGGGTGTAGAGACCAGTAATGGTGCCCTATTGGACATATAGTGCACTAGTTAGGGTGTAGAGACCAGTAATGGTGCCCTATTGGACATATAGTGCACTAGTTAGGGTGTAGAGACCAGTAATGGTGCCCTATTGGACATATAGTGCACTAGTTAGGGTGTAGAGACCAGTAATGGTGCCCTATTGGACATATAGTGCACTAGTTAGGGTGTAGAGACCAGTAATGGTGCCCTATTGGACATATAGTGCACTAGTTAGGGTGTAGAGACCAGTAATGGTGCCCTATTGGACATATAGTGCACTAGCTACAGTGTAAAAGCAAGTAATGGTGCCCTATTGAACAAATATTGCACTAGTTAGGGTATAGAGGCCAGTAATGGTGCCCTATGGGGCACATGGTACACTAGTTACACACCGCCATTTTTGCCTCTTTACCCTAATTAGTGCATATAATGCACTACTTAGGGTAAAGAGGCAAAAATGGTGGTGTAGTGAATATGCAGTGCACCAATTATGGTGTAGAAGCAAGTAATGGGGGCATGGTGAATATGTAATGCACTAGTTAGAGTATCGAGGCAAGTAATTGTGGTGTGGTGAACACGTAATGCAGTAGTTGTGGTCTAGAAGCCAGTAATGATACTCTATTGGACATATAGTGCACGAGTTAATAGTATAGAGGCAAGTAGTTCATTGGAAGGGGCATCAATTTTCAAACATAGATTAGATTGAATGCACTACACAGAGATGATTGTTTTTTTTACTGTGCATGTTCTCATGATGATAAGTCATTATTTAAAGGTCTCCACGGTTACAGTGATGCTAATGCAATTTTAAATGTAACACTTCGCTATTCAGCCTCAAGTGTTCTGATGGCACAGATCTAAGCACTTGTATAAACACCGGCTTTCACACCTTCATATACCTGCAAATGTGGTCCATCAGGCAGGACGTGTCTCCCATTACCACACATCCAAAACGTGTCCTGGCTGACAGACTTTAAAGGTAAAATGTAGACATCTGATTTCTCTCTGGAGTGCGATTGGGTCGGTGACGGGTCGATTCATTTTCTAGAACGGCAGCAGCTCTGACTGTGGCCACGCCCTAAACTATAGGGCAATATCCACAGAAGGAGTCTCCAGTGCTGCTTGTTTATAATACAGAACGGTTTCAATGTCAACGGTCTGTTAAAATAAGTAAAAAAGAACAAAACAAAAGCAAGGCTGGTGAGGGAATGATCGTTTAGTTTTACAGAAGTTTGTTATGGGCGAGTTTTACTCCGTAGCTAAAAACGGATTAAAAAGTACAATGAGTCATTGTGTCACAGTTTCTATGCTGATCATTTTACAGACCAAAGAGTTTAATTCCCGATGAGCCGTTCGATTCACCCAACGTCACGAGAGCTTTTATACATTTATACCTTCACAGTCACATAAAATAAAGACAGAAAAAAATGAGCAGGGAAACGTTTAAAACGCAAACATTGATCTGAAAGATGCTTGTACATAAAATATATATCTGGAGAGCTGAGACATAGCGAAGAAATGAGGGAGAGAAAAAAATACCTGCCGAAATTAAAGAATGGAACTATGTGAACAAATAGTTCGATCCAGTTGGAGTCACTTTGAGGACAATTTGGTGGGGGAAAAAATAAAATGCAACACACTTCCAAAAAAAACAAAAAAACCAACAACAATGCTGCAATGCACTTCAAGGACACTTTTGAGAGAGGATTGAGAACTGGTGGAATAAAACTTCTCTTGGGTATTAAATAGCCTTTAACAATAGAGGACAGACACACACACACACACACACACACACACACACACCTATCTGCATTTGATAAGTTTCCCTCTGAATAGCTCAGGAGATTGCAGACTAACGACAAGCCATCAACATGCAGATGCAGTGGCACCGAGATTCTCTCAAACCTTAAGGGGGAAGGGAGACACTGGTGTATGTGTCTTTGGGGGGTATTTAGGTGGGTATCTCACACTCTTTTACACACTCCTCTGTAACCCACATGATTACCACCATCCATCAGACTGATGCGACAAACTCTAACTGGACAATCAGTTAGCATCAGTGTTTACAGTAGCATTACAGCCACGTGTGGAATTTAGCACACCGGCTAGCCATGTAGCATTTAAACATTGGCCAAAAAATAAAGGTAGTAGCATTTGTTTAAAACACAACAACTTTGAGGTAGAATAAGCAAGTTAAATACCCTGCACTTTTTACACCACGGCACACTTTTCTGAAACAGTGCGCCATAAAACACATTCATACAATGGAGGTGAACATTAAAAATAAAAATTCCCTGAAGAAATAAAAATTGTAAAAAAAAAAAAATACTAAGAACGGCAACAAAAAAGATACGAGTGCAAACTGTCAGTGCAAAGTTTCTGGACATTGTTGCGTTACATTCACCGGTCGATCTGTGTTAGATGATGTTCCTGAAGTCATCATAGGCAGTGGTGGCAAAAATAAAAATCAGCCTTCTCGCCTCGAGTGAAAATGTGTCTTTTCACGTGTAACAGTATTATTTCGGCAGCAGCACAGTTAGGAATACTTGCTAAACGGAGGTCCGTATTGATTTGGTGGCGTATGCAAATCAAACACACTCTTGTTGGGCGGAACTGACTGCAGCATGCTGTCCAAGTCCATGAGCAAGGGCGGAGCGTGTAAGGAAACACGCCCACTGGATAACAGAGGCCAGTAAGAATGGGCGCCGAAGTGGTTGGGCGCAACGTGATGGCCATAGAACGGAACCGAGCCGAGCGGCATGAAAGGGTTCGTGTTGAAGCGCATGCTGGGCGGAGCTACAGCATTTGGGGGTGTGTATTTGGCATAGGAAGTCGGTAACTCCCAAGGCGGAGGTGCCGAACTGCCGCGCTTCGCTATTTTGCCTGGCGGGAAATAACCGTCATATCCGTCAGCTCCGAGGTGTCCTCCGTCTGCCCCTCGTTTTCTCGCCTCGAATCGAGTAATCCCTCTCCAGTCTTCATCTGATGATGAGGAAGAAGCAGGGCTAGCAGAACTGGCCGACGCACTCCTGTTGGATGAGAAATATCGAGGACGTGGCGAGTGGTGATGATTAGACCCCGCCCCCCATCCATCACCTCGACCTCTAAGCGTATCCGCCGGTCTAAAGCTGTGCAAGAGCGAATCGATGGCAAAGGATGAGTCCAGTTTGGGGCGATAAAGGTCTTCTGGAGCAGGGGACTGGTGGCGGATGGGCAGTACAGGTGCAGCGGGCTGTGTCTCCTCTTGCTGAGTCGGAGTGTGGCCTTGAAGGATGTAGGGGGCCAAATCCTGAGCGAAAATGGTTTCGTCTTGTCTGGACACAGCAGTGTTCTGCCTTTTCAGCAGCTCCAGTGGGACTCTGCTCACCTCCACTGCCCAGAAATTCCCCTTCCCCTGAGGCTTCCCAGGATCCTTCAGCACCTGGAAGGGGATTAAATGAAATATTCAACATGTGAGGAAACCTGGAAATTTGAATCGACAGAAATCACAAATGTGATTGTTTAGCTACTTTAGCAAGCTATGGGATACAGTACCAAGTCAAGCTGAAGAAATGAAAAGAAAAAAGATCACTGACCATTGCAAAAATTTCTCAGGAAGTTACAATGTTGTCTAGTGTCAATTTTAACAAAGCTTAATATTATGGTATGTCTTACAACTTAACAGTAGGCTTACATGCTTACTTTTGGATCATGCTAATCATAATTAGTTGCTTAGAAACCAAACAATTTCATCACAGGAGTCACGGCAGGGACAATGAGAGCATGCACACCTTGACGAAGCAGTCGTAGGAGGACAGGTTGTGCCGTACCGAATCCCTCCATCCTTTGTAGTTCCCTTTGAAGAAGGGGAAGAGTGTACTGATCTCTTTCAGAATCTGAACAGATGAACAGGAAAAATTAGAATCGCAAAGACACCCATTATCACTGTTGTAGTTTGGAATGATGTTCACTGACATGACAATCAATAAAACGTGACAGCATAACATTTTTTCACTAACTAGCTAGCCAGATCAAAGGGGATTAGCTTGGGTTTAGATGCCATCTTTTGACTGTCAAATGTCAAACCACTCAACTTTACTTTTGGCTCAAATCATTTCTGCAAATGTCGAGCATACTATTTCTGTCACGGTACACTTGATCAAAAACTTAGCTTGTTACAAGAAAACGCTCATTAAATATTTCAGGACCTTTAGTTTAGACTTGCTACCTATTGAGCTAGCTACCCCCAAACACTGACTAGCGTACAACAAGTCTCTCGCCTATCAATTATCATTCATTAATGTGGCTGACATTTTAACCTTTGCACACTTGATAAAGTGCAATACTTTCACTCCCTCCTCCCTTAATCCTTCATCCTTATCACTCTGTCCTGCTCTGGGTTCATGTCACTCCCTACACCAAGTAGAGTGCGTGTTTGGTCTTAGTGAGAATGTGATTGTAATTGGTACCATTTCTAAAAGTCAATAGCTGAATTTCCGGGTCCTGTATTGATTTATGTATTTGTTTGTTTATTTAATGAATCAACATACAGAATACTTTAAGATTTTTTTTCCTTGAAAAAAGTTTATCTATTATCAACCAGGAGGACATTGAAGTCTGAAACTTTCTTTTTGAAGGTGTTTCAGCTTGGATGTTAAAAAAATTCACATGGAATATAGGCTATAATATCTAAAACACCAAATATCTCAGCCATCGAATTAACAATAATAAAATCAAATAGCTGATTGTTAAAAGATCCTGGCTCTATTGTGCTTTAATATGTGTAAGGAAAAAACACACAAAAAAAAGTAGTTTCTGAGTTTAATTCTGAGAATGATATCAAAGCTGTTTCAGTTAGTTATTGTTTAGTGTAATTACTTTTGTTTTATGAAAAAGACAAAAGAAACAAAATGACAAAAAAAACACAAATTCATATGTTTAAAGCTAAAAGAACAAAATAAACCAACTTGTTATAAAATAGCACTTGATGAAGCACTCATTAAGCATTATGATAAAAGTGTAACCAATATGTAAGAAGTAATATTTAAATCTTTTTGCTACAGGGGTTGAGTTTTTACCTGGGAGAGAGTGAGCTTTTTCTGCGGTGAGTTCTGGATCACCATGGCGATCATAGCCAGGTAGGAGTACGGAGGTTTCGGGTAGCGCTGATAGTTCTTCTTCTTGCCGGCGTTCGGCGCCCATTCTCCGCCGTGCTGATCCGCGGGGAGTCGGGGGGCACCAAGAGACCCAGCCCGAGACTCATCCATCAATCCTGCTAGAGGTTTCTCCTCGGGGCTGGTTAGTTGTGGTAACACACTCCCCATAGCCCCGCTGTGATGCCCCAAAACTCCCTCCATGACCGCGGAGTTCGGGCGCATAGTTGCCTCGGAGGTCCCGGTGCACCGCGGCGTGCTGGAGATCTGTAGCCGGACTCCGGACTCCCTGTGCGGGCTGAGCGCGCCGCGCCACTCCGCTCCCCCCCGGAGCTTTGTCATGCTGATGATGATAATAGAGGAGGAGGAGGAAAAGTTGAGGACTCCACGTCCTCACTGTCTAGGAGGCAAACAATTAACAGTTTCACGTCAATCCCGCTGTGTAAATAGACAGAGCAACCATCAGCCCCCAGATAGAGGAGGAGGAGGGGTGGAAACCACAAGGGGTTCATTTCCATATCATATTTTTTTTTTTTTTTTTTAGGATATACCCATGATTGACATTTTATTGACCTTACCTCAGGTCTATCAGATCTTTAAAAGGTAAGTAAGCTGATTTATGGGGATTAAAAAAACACATGTGTGTTATATTTTCTTATGAGAAGCCTAAAGTTCATTCAGTGCTTTTGAGGTTCAGGATTCATGACTACTTCTAATATACAGTCAACATAATCAAAACACCCGTATCTTGTATATAAACTTCAAGAAGGTACTTTAGTTCTTCTGTCCCTGGAGGGCCGAATCACCTCATCCCTCCTGAAACAAACCCCACCAAAGGTTTGCTTATAGTAAGCACTGATAAGTATTAAAATGAAGTCAATGGCTCCACTGAGGGGGGGAGGAACCTGAAAACAGGGACTTGTAGGCAAACCGAGCATGACAGAAACTGGGTTTTTTTTAAGAACAGACAGAAAGAATGACAAAGATCAGGGGGTTGAGAGAAAGAGAGAGCGAGAGAGGAATCGTATAGCATAGTGGTTTCACTCAATAAACAAAAGGACACAATATACACACAAACACGGCTAATAAACACGCTCTCAGGTCAGAAAGCGTAATTAAAGCAAAGCCATCAGTACAAAATAACATTCAGCTCATTTAGTAATACACACACACACACACACACACACACTCACACACTCACACACACACTCACACACACTCAAAAGGTCCACCAGGTCTCATTTTGTGTATTAAAAAATTTGGGATTTTATCACAAATGACCATAAATTCCTTCCAAATATCTTTCTGAGAGAGAGAGAGAGAGAGAGAGAGAGAGAGAGAGAGAGAGAGAGAGAGAGAGAGAAAGAGAGAGAGAGAAAGAGAGAGAGAGAGGTTATCTGGATAAAAGGAGGGGAAAGAAATAAAAATTAGATACAAGTAAAGGGAAAAAAAAAAAATTTTTTAAGTTTTTTTTAAAAAAAAGAGAAAAGGTAAGATGTGGGAATAAGAATTACACAGAGAAAAGGAGAAAGAAAAAGAAAACAGGAAGGATGAGAAAAAGAGGGATGAAAAAGCCTGGCAAAAATGAAAGCTTGTTTAGAAGGATGGATGGAAGGATAAATAAATAGTTGTATTAAATGAAAGATGGGGGAAGGAAAAAGGACATGGAGGCTTCACACACACACACACACACACACACACACACACACACACACACACACACACACACACACACACACACACACACACACACTTCACCTGAGGTTTTTTTTTTTTTTTTTTGTGTGTTGTTTTTTTTTAATGCAGGTCTTTCCCAAACACTTTTTTTTTGAAGATCTGAATCTTGTTCTTCTGAGAAGCATAAACTCCAGGAAATTCTATCGAAGCACGCTGTGTGTGTGTGTGTGTGTGTGTGTGTTGATGAGGCTTCACACCACCACCTGCAGCTCTAATTAGACTCAGACTGAGATTGGCCAAAAACAGACGCAACTAAAACCAAACAGGTTTCATACCTCAGTGATCACACACACACACACACACACACACACATCTGCAGCACGGACCCCCCCCCCCTCCCCCACACTTTTTTTATTTTATATTTTTCAATAAAAGTTGATTGCACTACACACACACACACACACACACACACACACACACACACTCCACAGGTTTAATATCCGTGCAATCAAAATAATAACAACTAGTGATCAGTAATCAGAATAAATATTGACAAATAATGGAAAATGAATTTATTTCAACACTTATTCGAGCAAATCTCAAAGAAAATAAGTAGATTTTTTTTCTTTTATTGTAAATCTGTACTTTTTTTTATTTGTATTTGTTTTTGCATTTATTAAAATAATAATAATATTAAATGGGTTGTATACTTTTATTATTTTCTATGTTTTTTTTTTTTTTGCTTCGCTGTGAACGAAATGATTTGAACCCTGTATACTGCAGGTTAATTCTTCATGGTCAAACCGAGTCCCACTGACATGCTGGGGAACACTGACATGCTGAGGAACACTGACATGCTGAGGAACACTGACATGCTGGGGAACACTGACATGCTAAGGAACACTGACATGCTGAGGAACACTGACATGCTGAGGAACACTGACATGCTGGGGAACACTGACATGCTAAGGAACACTGACATGCTGAGGAACACTGACATGCTGGGGAACACTGACATGCTGAGGAACACTGGGACTTTTACAGCCGTATGTGGTTCTTCCACATACTGTTACCTCAAAGTTGGAGAAACGCAACCGTATGCGACGTCCACCCAAATGTGTTCCAGCATGCACAAAACCAGCTCGGTGAAGCTTCCCATGTGTTGGACTGAAAGATCTCCTGCTATAGAGCTCTAAACCCATATTGAACACCTTTTGGATGAACTACCACTCTGACTGCACCCCCAGGAACCTCCTCACTTTCTCACCTACATCAGTACCTCACTTTACTAACACCCTTGTAGCTGAATGAATCCTCAAATCTCCACAAAACACACTCCAAAGTCTAGTGGAACATCTTCCCAGAAGAGTGGATGTTACTGTGTAAGTAAATGGGGACTAAATGTGGAAGGGGAGCTTTAAAAATCACATGAATTTCGTATGTGAGCCTCACACTCCTGAAATTAGACTAACACTGTACCCCGGCTAGGGTTTTATGCTAAAGAGCCACAACACACACACACACACACACACACACACACACACACACACACACACAGACAGAGACAGTGCTGAACAAGCCCTCCCACTGATTCTGAGACGCCAAGGCTGAAAGGTCGACTCGTCCTGCTGAGAAAATCCCAGTGAACCCTACAGACTCTGGCTTTGTCCCCAAATTTCAGTCTGAGCTGTTTTAAGACTCCAAAGGGACCCTATTACTCTCACTTTCCACACAATACACCTCAAGCGAAGGACACTCGGGTCCCCTTTCCATTTTTTTTTTAGGTCTGTAACTTACTTGTTTAAAGGAAAAGACAACAAAAAAAGAAATCAGTGTAAAATGACAAAGTATCAAGTATTTAAACGGACACCGATCCGATTAAGGTTTCGGATTTAGGTTTATGAATCTGATTTGGTTGAACGACCAGGATGTAAAACGACTGATCGTACAGCAACGCTTAACCCTTTGGTTAGTTGCACACATTTCCTCTTCTAACAATGACGTTACGTTCACAAACTTTTTTAGACACTCTATGCAGAAAACACTTTGCCCCGCCCACCCCAACTGCTCCGCCCACGCTACGTTCTAGTAGATTGTGTGTGTTTTTTTTTTAAATATGTTGCTCTACTTTTTATCATAGTATCTTCAATGTGTAAATTCAATGTGCCGATTTTTCGTATTTCTTTATGTATCCGTGTGTGATATTAAGTAAAATTTTAGATGGTTTCTTTTTATTTTATTATGTCATCATTTGCCACGTCTTCACGTCGATTTGATTTCATTAAGCAGACATTTTGTCACGAGCTGATTACATTTTATTATTCATTTCTGCATCGTTCTTGTTTTACACGTACGACTGCTACTGCTACTTTTGGTGCATTGTATGATTTGTATGAACATAATTTTTATGTTTGATGCTTTTCAGCAAAAAAATCTTTCATTCCAACTTGAGTTGTCTATGATTTCAAACACGTTTCTGTCGCATGTATTTTTTTTTCGCTCCTGTGGCTGAAAATCGCTTTATTTTGGCAGAAATGTTCTGCTTTACGTCGATCTTAACTTCTCCGTCCCGTAATCTTAGAGTAAGAAAGGGGTGTCCCTGCTGATAAGAAGATGAACGACATCTAATTCGAAGCAAGCAGAAGTGTGTGTGTGTGTGTGTGTGTGTGTGTGTGTGTGTGTGTGTGTGTGTGTGTGTGTGTGTGTGTGTTTCCCATCATGCCTCTGCACAGTGTCAGTGTAAAGCACAATCTTCAGATTACAGACTCAAACTGTGACTCGTCTCTGAAACTAAGGTTCATGTTTTATTCAATTCTGTCACTTCTCGGTCACGTGTCTGGACATGTCTGGATCATCCTGACTTTTGAGTTTTGAACTGAGGATGGTTCCACATGAACAGCCTAAAGATCCACGAGGTTACTGTAGATGCTTAAAACTCAAGAACCATGAAAATGATCTGGATTGTAATTCTAAACAGTTCGCTACAGTGGCTTACAGGGTTACAATCATCATGAACAGTTTTACACTCAAATCTTCATCAATGGACATCTGATAACCTCGACAATGATACATCTATAATGAATGAACATTCCGTGTCACACAGATGAGGAGGGGTTCACTTTTTTAAACTGATTCCTCTCAGGGTTCTTCTTCATCCCACCTGAGGAAGTTTTTTCCTCAGTACCATCACCTCTTTCTCAATAAAGATAAACTTGTAAACTCTTTTATAAAGCTAACATTTATATTCACAGTTTATTTAATTTCTTTAATAAAAGTGCTTACCAAATACAAGTGGAAACCATTAATACTTCTGTAATACTTTCCTTTTTTTTTCATCAGGTTATAACTTTTATTTAAAACGTTAACATTAATGTTGGAAATACACCATGATTGTGAATTCTCTTAACGTAAAACAGTAATGTAGCTTCTGGACTCTGTGTCTCCATCTAGTGACAAAAGTGATCAAAGCGGTGATTAAACCACAAACGCTGTTTCTGGCGCCGCTTAGTGGTCACATTGCAGATTTAACGATATCGCCCCCTGTCTGAGGAGGAAGGCAGTACAGTGGCTGTTTTAAAGTGGAGCAGCGGCACGGTTGTTATGGAGAAGCTTTACCCCGACATGGAGCCGCTCCTCGGGGCAGAACCGGGCCGATTAATGGGGGTATGACTTCGCCCGGGCGTTACGCACAGCTTTTAAGAGAAACAGGTCTGATATACATTTATTTTTCTCCTTTCCTGCACTTTAAAGCTGCTATTTTTCGGTGTGGAGGCGAAAAAAAAAAACCTGCTCGCTCAGTTTCCGCGACAGGTTTCCTTTCCAACTTAACGCTACCTGATGCTATGCTAAACCAAGCTTCATTTCTCTTCACAACTTTGCAACTTTTTTTTTTTTTTTTTTTTACTTCCAGCCCCTTCTTAAACTTTGTGACATTTTACGTCAGAAAACCTGCCGAGTGACCTGATAGTTTATAATTTTGTACACGAGCGTTTTCCCATTCATTATGAAACATCCTGTCCGAGATAGCCGCGGCTGCGTTCGTGGTTTTCTCTTCCCAACCGTTTTGCGGACAAGCCACGCCTCCTGTTTCACGATTGGTTCATGGTTGGCAGAGGTCTACGCTCTGATTTGAGGGTCGCACGTGAGTACGTGGGGTTAGCTAATCGCAGCGCGGAACGCAGCGCGTGTCGGAATGCGGATGGGGAATGAAAATTTGACGCGTAGTAGCTAGCGTAGCCTGGACCCCCGTCCTGCTAACTTCACACAGGGCAGAGCAATTTAATTTATTTTATATTCAAATAAAACACTTTCATAATATTGTGTTTCTTAGAAGAAAATTCTCATTAATAATAAAACAATTACTGAATAAAATGTTTTATTTATTTAAAAAAATCACTTTTTTTTATTTCAGTGCAGGAATTTAAATTGTATTATTTAATTTAATTATTTTAATGATTTTTAAGGTAAACTATTTTAGATTAAAAATTTCGAGAGAAAAAAAAAAATAAATAAAAATAATTGTAAAAAAAAAAAAAATACAAATAAATAAATAAATGTGTTTTATGATGTAGGGCAGAGATGAAGGTGTGAGGTCACGTGAGGTCACGTGATCCGGAGTGTGTTTCCTTATCTTAGATTAACCAGATTAACACAGGGTGAAATCTAACACTGTACACACACACACACACACACACACACACACACACACACACACACACACACACACACACACTTCCACTGAAGCTGCTTGTGTGTTGCATTTTATTGCTTTGTCTAAATCAGAACCGCCCCCCATTTATTTATTTATTGAATGAATTAATTAAATTTTTTATTTTATTTTAAACCAAATAATACCAGAAATAAAAAAAATCTATTATTTCCTCTGCGTTGCTGCTGTTTTCAGTTAACGACAATTTTATTACAAAAAATACAAACATTTTCCTTTAAAAAAAAAAATAATAAAAATAAAAAAAGCAAAGAAAGGAGCTTTAAAATATATATATATATTTTTTACAATTTTCTTTTTTTAGTTGTAAAAAAAAAATTGTAGAGAAATTTTTCATTTTATTATTTATCAAATTAAATAAATTTTTTTTTTTGGTTTGTTGCTGATGTGTCATCTGGTGAAATGTGGCTTTTTTTTGCGCCGGATGTTTCTTCGAGTGTGTGTGTGTGTGTGTGTGTGTGTGTGTGTGTGTGTGTGTGTGTGTGTGTGTGTGTGTGTGAACAGCAGTGTTTCAGGTTAAAATCAGGGGGCGTCCAATCCAAAAGCTTCAGTTTATATATACATCAAGACCAAAAGTATGCGGACGTCTGTTTTTTTCCGTACGGCTACAACAAATTCAGCCGGACGTCTGGAGGACTCCGAGTCCCAGACGGCGCAAAACGTCCAGACGAGTCAAGGAGCTTCGTATCGGACGGCTTTTGGTCGCGGTTCGGATGCTGATGAAATAAAAAACCGAATGTGGGAATAATTAAAAAAAAAAGCATGTGAGAAGAGACGATGAAAATAAAGAAGAAGAAGTTGGTATTTGCGATGATGAGATGATGGAGATGATGGAGGTGGAGACGTGTGGAAGAGTTTAGAAGGTCATGGAGGAGTCTGGTGGCTTGTGGGATGAAGCTCCTCCTGATGAGACTGGTTTCACGTGTACGCAGACGTGGTGCGATTATGAGAAAGTACCTACGTGAGTTTTAGAGCTCAGGCCCGAAGGTGGTGTTTTTTTTTTTTTTGTATGCTGGTTTCCACATCCTCTTTCTGTTTCTCTCTGCTCCGAGTTCACATCTGCAGAAGCTCGAGGTTCCTCACGCAGGTAATCCGCGGCCTTTTCACGCTTCCTGTGCTCAATAACGTCTGCTTTTTCAGACACGTGCCGTTTCCTTCACGCCGTCGCAGGTACAGAATTTGTTCAGGTGCACAAACTGAGCTTCAGCTTTAATTCACAGTGGAAGATCTCCTGCTAGAGCTCCAACCCTATTGGGTTGCACCTCAGGAGCCTCCTCACCTTCTTACCTACATCAGTCCCTGACCTTATTAACATCCTTATTGCTGAATTACCACAAATCTCAGGAAGCACACCCTAAAGATCTACGGAAACATCTGCTCCGAGGAGGTTCTTGTAGCAGCAAATGGGAACCCAATGTGGACTGATGTTTAGAATCAGTCATCAGTCTGAGGTACAGCTCAGAGTGATGGTGGTGTCATGGTGAGAGATGATTGTGGATCCATGGTGGATCATTCTTTTATTTCACACCCAGAAAGGCAGGAGATGAAGGTCAGCTCGTTGTACACACACACAACCCAGAAGACGTGTGAAGTTCTAGCAAGAAGAAAAGCTTGGAATCCATCCTGAGCTTGGTTTAAAGTGGGAAATGGTTTTATACCAAGAACAATAACACTAGAAAGGATGTGGATTTGGGACGGAGCCCAGCGCAGATGAAAACACACACTGGAATGTTCGTGATAAGAGAAGAATGCAAACATCCAGAGGAGCAGCGCAGAACCGGATCGGATCCTGATAACGGAGCGTAGGAGCAGCTTCTTCAGACCTTTGAGGGTTTTTTTTATCTGATGGAATAACTTTACAGAACGTTGTGGATCTTTACGGATGTTTGGATTGTTCACTTCAGCTGCTTCTCGTGAAAATGGTCTGTTTGGAATATTTTTATCCCAGCTGGTGGACGGTGTGGTGCTGTAGACATCAAGTCAGAGTGTGAAAAACATCTCATTTATCTTCATCATGGACCTTTTTTATCCTTTTTTTTTTTTTAATCATCATCAGGAATCTCTCAGACTGGTGCCCCGTCAGGCCATAAAGTTCTCCTTGCAGACCAGGATTTGCCTATGAGGGTATGAGGGGTAACAGAACGGCCAATTCCAAAGACATTTGGGTTTGAGATCAAAAGGGACAATCGATTAGAAGTTTCATCAAATCGCACCATTATAGTGAGAGACCTCCTGAAGGACCTGGGACATTTGGGAGAGCGCCCGAAGGACCTGGGACGTTTGGGAGAGCGCCCAAAGGACCCGGGACGTTTGGGAGACCGTTTGAGAGACCTCCTGAAGGACCCGGGACGTTTGGGAGAGCGCCCGAAGGACCCCGGACGTTTGGGAAAGCGCCCGAAGGACCCAGGACGTTTGGGAGACCGTTTGAGAGACCGCCTGAAGGACCCGGGACGTTTGGGGGGACGTTTGAAAGACCTCCTGAAGGACCTGGGACGTTTGAGAGGCCCCCTGAAGGACCCGGGACGTTTTGATGATATACCGGTGGTGTGATGATTAGAGTGCAGCACAAAAGATTCAAGGCAGCACTTTTTTTTTATGTTTTATGAAACACAATCTTATCACCGTGACGACGCGTGTGCGCATGCGCGTGTGCACGTTATCAGCATGTTGTAAAAGCAGTGGAAGTACAGCGTGCTCTCGAGCAGGTGTGTGTCGTACTTTAACCTTCATTAGTATCGCCATTTATAAAGTGAGATTTTTATACAGATGTTCTCACCGATTGCATGATGGAAAACGGTCTGAAGTTCACCAACACGACGTTGTTACTGGGTGATGATTGAAAGAGCAGAGATTTTGAGATGTCGGTTTTACTGAAGCTCAGGTGTGGTGGTGGTGGTTGACGTGCCAGGCTTATGACTCTGAAATATAGCTTCACCTTTAATTTCTCCGCCGTCTTACAACCGTTTTTATCTCTCCGTTTTGAACAAACGATTCTGCTCGATGTAAAACTGGAAAAAAAAAAAAGTGAGTGCCTCAAGTTTTCACGATTTCTGCTTCACCAAAGCTCCAACCAGAGTGTTTACTGATGAAGGACGCTTTATCTGCATATCTCGGTTTTGACGTTGTGGCATCCGCTGCCTTACTTCCTGCTCTGAACGTCTGTCTGTTTGATTACTTCTAGATACTGATCCCACACAGGGGATTATTCCACCACCAGATATACAAATGTGAGTAGTGAAGTACCGGCAGTTGACCAGCTCACTAGAGGTGGCGCTGTTTCTGCCTTTACTCATTTAAATATCTATAATGCACTTTGGTTATATATTTATATAAAAATTAACACTTATACAAATCATTTATAAGCTGATTGGAACCATTTTTTTTTTTTTTAATGAATCGGGTTTGTAGGTGTTCAATAAAACTAACGCGCACGTTCAAGAGCCTATTTAGTTGAAAACTTGCGTCCTGGCAGCACGGTATCTTCTTACCAGCAACTTCAAAGTTTTTATTTTTAATTTTTTCCTCCAAATACAGACCAAGTGGATCTAAGAGAAATTAATTTATTTATATTTTATGTCTGGGGAACCAACGAGTTGATCACATTTTTATTCATCATATACACATTCATACAGATCACGTCGTAAAACGCTTTTTACGACTGTCCAACATGTAAATAGTAAAAAAAAAATTTTTTTTATAAAATATTACATGTTAAGGTATAAAAAATATACCATGCTATATAATATATATATATATATATATATATATATATATATATATATATATAAAATTAAGACCGATTTACTTCAGTGTCGTTAAAGTTTGCTGTGTTAAATATTTTTTTGTGCTATTTAAGTTTTATTTTGTTGTTTTAAATTTTTATTTATTTATTTATTTATTTATTTATTTATTTAT